>NW_020222808.1:527968-587334 GCF_003070985.1 Temnothorax curvispinosus
ATCCTCATTGTAGAGAGCTCGCTTTCTACTTTTCGAGGATCTCTCTTCTCTCTGTCGAACACTATTCAACTGGCCACGCGGGGCTAAGTCCTTAATCGGGCAAATCGAGTCAGCTGTTCGGCTCTGAACGCGTCGAGATAACGTGGTTATCGCGGGCGATTTTTCCATGGACAAAATCGGGCATTACGTTTTCGGGAGTGTATTAAATATCGCGCGATCATAGTTATCCGCGTTTACGTGTGGTGTCGGTGGATTTGTGTCGGGCATCGAGGGAGCTGGCAACTCGGACCTAACTCGAGAGGTTAGCCTGAGAGGAGGAGGAGGAGGTCTGGGAGAGGCATCGGGCTTCAGCGGAGCAACCTTGGGGTGAGTACAATTTCTTACCTGCCTAAAATTGTTTTTTTTTTTTTAATTGTTTTATCTCAATAATTTACAAATAATGATCAAAAGAAAAAAAGAGTTTAAAGTTTTATCAAAATTTGTTTTTGTAAAGATCTTTTTCAAAAAATTTATAATATAATATAAGAAATAACATAATATATAATTATACTAGTAATTATCTAATTGAGAGATGAATAAATAGCTTGACGCGCACAAGAATTATTTTATTAAATATGAATAATTTTGAACGCTGTTTTAATTTGAATCTTATATTTGTGTTATAGCATCATCGTAGCTACGTGGCTGATAACTCCGCTTGTTGCGCATCGGTCGGTGAGTGACAAATGAATTTTTTTATTGAGGTCATGGATCTATGACACTTTCTTTACATATACATCAAATACATAAATCTGAATACCTGTAAAATTTCAAATTAAAGTATAATGAGTAAAAATCAATATTACATCTCATAGATCCATTGCCTTAAAATGGATAGGTTAATTAATTTGAGATAAATATTTACTCTTGGAATTATTTTTCTTTATTTGCCATTTTATTGTGTACTTTGCTTGAGGATATACTCGCAAGTACTCATACATATATAGAGCTTACAAAGTAGAATTTATTGATTCGCGTCGAGCTATATTGGCGTATTACTTATTATATTGTACATCATTCTGGTGTCTTATTTTATAATTAGAAATTTTATATTAAATTAATAATGTTTGATAGATTATTAAAATTTTTAATTTTTTCCTAGGACTAATATCTATTGCTTAAATTATATTAATAAATAGAAAAAGATGAAATAATAGTATATCAAATAAGACATTGATAGTTTTCAAATATAAAAGTTTTGATCAATTTTTACCAATAAAGTTTTATTAATAACACTTATTTCTCAGGAATAATGAAGGTAAAAAACAAAAAAAATGTATTATAACGGATAATTATCTTAGATGGAGAAAAAGTTGTGGAAATATAGCTAACACTGCTGTTTTCTTTTCCTTTTTTCCCAAATATTTTATTCCAAGATTAAATATTATATAAATTGGCGTACGAATCCAATGTATGTATATTCATAGAAATTCCTTCAATATACTATAGATATATATAATATATATATAAGTATAATATATACATACACGCAAATATAAAACTAAAAATATTTTACTTATGCAATACGTATTGCATTTACTTTATTTGATCAAAAACACGTTTTAATGATTATATTATTAATTATTAATATTTATTTTTATAAAGCTATATTTATATAATATATAGCATATTTATAAAGCTATATTTTTATAAAAGATATTCAAAGCGCCAATTTTTTAATTTAATTTTTCAGATAAAGCGCAAAATTATATATGATGTAAGATCTTATAAATATTTTCACGCGGAACAGAAGAATCTTTTAGATAATCTAAAAAATTATTTTAGGATAAATTAGTTTTGTATCAATCAAAAAAAAAATTTTTAATTCAAAATAATATATATTTTTAATATATTACATCAAAATACTTTTAAGACTATATGAACAAACGAGATATATTTATTAATATTTAAATTTGTTAATATATACGAATATGTACGAAAAAAAACGACAGCGATATTAATTGTGAAGGGAATTTATTTTTCCTTTTAGATCTCACATTATTCATGTCGCATTTCTCGTCTGAGATACTGTCGTTGAGTAACGATGGATTATACGAAGTCATATTTGAATGTCGATAGTGACAATGTTAAAGATGAGTTTTTAATTTTTTAAATTGACATTTTACAATTTTCATTATTTTTTAAATGTTTATACATATATCCGTTTATATTCGAAAAGTTTAATTTTCGGTATTCGCGAAATACATCTTGATATTGTTCTTTCTTTTTATCATATAACATGGTATAACATTTAAATGATTTGAATGAAAATCACTTGTGTCCCAAAGAAACGCGTAATTTTTTAATATTCTCTCTGCATTAAAGTATAATTCGTAAACGTAATATTTTTGGAAAATTAAAGCAATTTTTTTGAATTAGTATTCTTATTTGATTAATTACTTTTTGTTATAAAGCATCGCGATATGATATCGACGCGCGTGAGTAACAATAGAGCTTATGCTCTTCTATTGACAATGATAAGCTGGCAATGATAAGTCGGCAATGATAACGGGCAATAGAAAAAGTTTCTTTCTTTCATATCACTCTTCGGTTGAAAAACAGTCAATATGTGTGGCCAGGATCAACGAAAGGTAGGTTCGATCTGGCCTAAAGAATCTTCATACAGCGGAATTTATTGCACGCAATTATATATATATATAATGCTATTGATTTAAATACCTATCATTCCCAAATTAATATCCTGATTTGCGTAAGTTCTTTATACCTCGGATGATCGCAAGAGCGTCATTATGAATCCTGTTGGATCAACTAATCTTACACTGAAAAAAGAAAAAAATATTTAGATCCAAAAAAACATTTATTTAGATTGTTGCCAAGAGCTTATTTACTTAATATAATACATATATTTATTCAGAATTAAATATTTTTATTTAAATTAAGTAAAAATATCTAATTCTAAATAAATATGTGTATTATATTAAGTAAATAAGCTCTTGACAACAATCTAAATAAATATATTTTTTTATCTGAATATTTTTTTCTCAGTGTAGCACTCCTTATAAATCACGTACACCTAACTGCCAAAACAACGTATCTGTGTTATAATCGATGAATCGAGGTAAAGTGAGTAAACAGGCATTATAATTTGAATAGATATATATAGACGTACTATCATCATCTAGATAGATAAACATGTTATCATCGTTTAGGTAGACATACTATCATATTCTGGATAAGTAGGGCAACTGTCTTTTCGGGTGGGTGATCATAACTTTCTACTATCTTTTCAAAACGGAAAAGATAGTAAAAAGGATTATGTAATATGTCTTATCTTGAATCTAGATAATATATCTTATCTTATGAAACATGTTAAAGTTATGTAATATTAATTATATTACATTAAGATTATATGTATAATATACTAATAATACTAACTGTAGGATGAATGCTATCAATGTTTAATTACTTCTTTTTTTATTTAAAAAAATAAATTGACTTTATAAGTTTCTTGCAACAAGATTTAAAATATTTGAATACACTAAATGTCATTTTTGATATTGATATTAATCGAATACTGATTATTTTTTTAAATTTAAATTTATCTTGCACGAAATCGGCAGAACGCGTATGTCGTGAAAGCCGAGATTTGCTACATACAATATGTTTGCTCTTAGAATTCTTCAAATAGCTTTAATTTTTAATTCTGAAAAGCGTTATTAATACAATTCTTAATTCAAAATTTTATGTTTGAAAGAATATCGCAAACTTTTAACATATAATAAAAGATTTATTAAATAACAATGTGAGGAATACGAAACCAACGATCAGATATTGGTTCCTCACTCGCGAAATATATTACAGAATCATATTTGTTGAGCCATGAAAATATTTGACGAATCTATTGTGAAATTCGATATGTTTGGGATTGCCAGTTGTAGATGTCAGAATTCATAAAGTGGACTATTTTATTTTGTTTTCAATTCAACATATTTATGACTTTCATTGTATGTAACACTTGACAAACGATATTATATTTTTTATATTATATTTCGTGCAATAAATATTTGTTAAATGCCATTGCGAAATACTACTATGTTCTTTTCACGTTTTTATACGCAATCGCTGTCTCAATAAAGAGATCTTATCGCTGCCCCTCGCATCAGATGGACGCTACTATAACAAATGCGTGGTTCATATACCGGGAAATAACAATGATCTTTATCGTGGAGAGTTATTCTCGCAGTTTTCTTTAGAACCTATCTGCGATGCCATAGTTTCGTGTCTTGTTGAAAGCTGGGAATTCCTGTTGCATTGACTAGAATTACGAGTAAACCTGGATTTTCTCGAAAATTCCCGGAAGCTATGATTTTGGCAATAAGTTAATGGCAAACACCAATTTCTAAAGTTGAATTATGAAGATAGTTAAATATTACATTCTATAAGAGAATATTCTCTTCCTCTCTATAAATGTTCTTTCATATTAATTTTGAGATTCATGTTATCTTAATAATAAAAAAATAATAGAGTAGATATAGATATAGCGACTATTTACAGAGAAATTTTAATATTAAAATAAACAAATTTAACTTACAATTAATTTGACAAGAAATGTTACGAACAAGTACATTTTATTTATTAATTTTTGTTTCTCTTAAGAAACCATTTTCAAACACTAGACACCCCACAATTATTAGACATTGAGATTAGTTTAAATAATTTAAACTATATATAATTTGAACTTTTGTAATATAAAATACATGCACAAATCATAATATTTTATTGAGCTTTATCATTGTACATTAAAGGATAATGATTAAATATCGATAATTACCGCAAAAATATTAGGGAGTTTCATAATACATATATGTATTATTTATTTGCAAAAAGTTGAAAAAAAATAACTGTCGTTGACTCGCTGCTAAAATCATTGCAATCGGGAACAGTTTGGAAGATTCAGAATTTGTTTCTTCCCGCAGCGGAGTCTCTGACGTTCAACGGGTCGCTTAATTTCCCTTCGTAGATCGATTTCACCGATATAAGCAAAACACGTTAAAGTCACTCTCTGTTTTGCAAATGGTTCTTCTTTGAGTCGGATATTAACCGGCGTATCACTTGACGGAGGGACTTTGATGTAGTCAAATCGTTGGGTCAGTTATCCCCCTCTTTGAATATGGCGATAACGCAATCATTTCTCGCAGTTTTGTTAAAGCTCAGAATAAATATGAGGTCTTATAAATATCAAGTCTTAAAAATTATAATGGGCATTAAACTTTACATGTTTAATCATATAATAGCCATAAAACGATAATAATTACGAATAACTCGGTTAATTGCATTATATAAAAAGGTTACGGTAATAAATGATCTTTATAATCGTGCAGTAATTAGATTTTTTTAATGTACGTTATATTTTTTAACATACTCCCACCCTTTAACGTTATTTTTGCAAAAATACATGACATTAAAAAAATCTAAATACACGATTACGGAGATCACTTAATACCGTAACTTTTTTGTCTAAAACATTTTTTTATATACCTTCACGGTTTCAGAATATTCACTCGTAATTAAATATACAGAATTTCTTTCGAGGGGTTGTTTCAACCTCTATATATGCTTCGAAGCTGTATAAAAAAAGTACGTACGTGTCTGTGCAATATATCCAAAGTTGGTGAGGGGCAGTTCCAAATGCTCCCTTGTTAGTTTATTAATATTACAATTATTACAATTTACAATTTACAATTGTAAAATAATGGAGGACGGATAAAATTATGTAATAATAAACGATACTTTTAACGGAACGTTTAACGTACATTATTAATTACGTATTAACTCTATAAACAAAATAAACAATTTTAATAATTAAAGAAGATATTTTATCCATGATTATTGAAATTTGTGACAAACACACACATGCATGTTTGTATCAGATTAAACAAACGAGTAATATCTATTTTCTCTCTTATAAATCTTTTTTTTATTAAGTAGGGTGGATCTTCGTTCAAAGGTTAGATCACGAAAACATTTTTATTTTTCTGTTTAATCAAATGTAAACGAAATAAAGCCAGATAGAAGATACACTATAACTTGCAAAATCTATTTTATTCACAGTTGATGCGAATATAACCAAATAGAAAAGACTAATACAATAAGTTGTTATAGATATAGTAAGGTATTCGATAAACTTTGGCAGCTCTTGATGCTTAAGCAATTAAGTTGTCACGAACATTCCGGAAATGTCTCTAGACATTGAGTTATAATTAACATGCCGTAATTTTCTACTGTATAATGTCCATGACTATTAGCAACTCCGTAATATACGTATATACAATGAGCGTTACGACACGCAATCCATTTTGCTAATGTTATCTCAACTAATGGAAATAATTGTAATGGTGTCTGTATTAGATTTACGGACCACTTTTGTAATTGGTTGGTAGGCGCAACATTTTTTCCTTCGGTAACCTTAATGTGTAGTGTACGTTTTACATTTACTTATTGTTGTATTACTCTTTATGTGCGCGCATTTTTTTTATAATAGAAATTTTGATTTTTTAGATATGTGTTAATGTTGGACTATAATTTTGATTGTATCGTACTTATGAGTGATTATTTTGGAAATTCAACTTATAGGTACATATATACGTATGTACATAGATAAGTTAAAAAAAATGTAATGAAGAAGCAATGGATAATTTATTACTCAATAGAAAGTTGTGATTTCTAATGTTCTCTTAAACGGCTTTTATATATATCATTTATCTTAATTATTATCATAAATAAGTTAGTTAAATTTTCAATTTGGAGAAGTTGGGAACATCTTCTCACACTCGCCAGTTCATTTCCCTTTTCACTCAATTATTATTGTTGCTAAGATTTTCGTTCTTCCGGTGAGATTTCTCTGGAAGTTGATGATGCAGACTCACCCATCCGCAGTTTCGTCTATGGTGTAGCTATTATCTTTCGTTATCGCTGCTCATTGATCCGGTGCGGCGAACTTAGTAAACTTCGGATAGCTGTCTACACCCACGTCGATCAGGCAAATCGGTAGAGTGCTAGCATTCAGAGGGGTGACTTCGTCTCTCCACCCATTTCCGGTGGCGGGTCGGAGTCAGTTCTGGCTGGTGAGGGTGATATGGCGCCTCTCGGTAACGCACTCGAGCACTTGATTAAATTTGTTTGCTCAACATTTCTCTTAGCGTGCATTCCGTTCGTGGATGGAACGCGTAAAGCTGGCTATTAAAACAGACAATGTTGATTTCGCGGTAACAATAAATGTATATCTGATTACTTGCATGTTATTGATTTATTTTGACGGATTTTATACACAGAAAATTGTGCGCGAACTTTATGGAAATAAGCTCTGACAAATTAAACGAAAGAATATAATGATATTTCGAGGATAAAAATTATTTATAGTTTTATGTTAATATTAATGTAATTATTAAACTGTAAATATTTTAGTAAATATCTTATATATAAAAAATAAGCGATATTTCAATTTAGTTATTACTTTTATGTTACAAGAGATAAATGATGGTATTATATTAGTTATTTCGCAGATATTTTCAAGCTCTCTGCTAAGTATAAAATAGTCTTATGACATCTTTGCAATTGTAGAAGTAGTGAGATATAGGGTACATCTGAATTCTCCTGTAATGCGATTAATTGTACAATAAGAAATGTAATAAAACGTACGCGTATTTTAAACGTTATTTATCAACTTTGCCGTTTTCTCCGCTTACTAAAGCTATTCATGCCACTCTGGAGTATTATGCGCATAAGCACGAAAGCTCTTCAACTCAAACCTTTCTTCATTCGTAACTTTCCATGAGACAGCGGGAAATCTCGGAAACGTTTGTAACGAATAATATCTACAGATTTATGTCTTTACAAAAAAGTAACTTTTATTGAAGCATGAGCGCAAATAAAAAATAATCTTTTAACTCTTAATTAACAGCTAAAAGAATTCAGCAATCCTTTTATCTTCAAAGTACATTACGTTCTTCTCTATCAAAGTCTCGTATTGTATATTTATTTCTTTGTTAAAACTAATGTATAGAAATTATAAAAATACTGCTGTGCTTATAAATTTGTAAATAACTATCTCTTTTTTTTTTAAGATTTAGGCAATTATTTTTATCGTCAAAAAATGATTTCTCTTCGTCAGTTCTATTTATTTTCCTAATTTATCTTTCGGTGTACTAGTATCGCTTCTGGTATAAAATTGCTTTAACGAAAACCGTGCTTCTTCATTAAGTTGATATATAAAATGTTTGCTCCGAATAATTTAAATCGACATTAAATTATGCAAGAGTGGCGAAACAGTGAAATATCAGTCAATAAATCAATACAAAAGTTGTTATAAAATTTTGCGAAATAAAAAATTTTTTATCAAAAATTCATATAAAACATGTTTAATTGACTGATTATTTAAATGTTTTTTATTTAAAACTAAATTTTACTTATATATTTTTTTTGTTTTTAAATATTTAATCGAAAAATTTTTTTACTTTAGAATAAATGTAGCACAAAAAGATTGCCCAATTACTAATTCGTAACGTTGCAAGTTAAAAAGTATATGAAACATTTTCTATTATCCGTCACTGCTCGAAGCGAATTCAAGATGCATTTATCAACGTTCAGTTGCCGGAGATGAAGCTCTGCGAAGACTTCCTCTCCCAAGTTCAGGCAGCCGTATGCTTTCGCCTCGAACATATGATCACAATTGACTTTGTCCTGAAACGCGAAGATTTACCGTTGATGTCCATTCTTGATAGAAAAAGCTATTGATCAAATAGGACGTTAACTTGACTGCTACAGTATTATGAAAGTAAGTGTAATCTTTAACTCTCAATTCTTCTTTCTAGTAAATAAATTCTTCTTTCTAGTAAATAAATCCTTTCCTAAACAACAAATGAAGTAAATAAATAGTTTCAAATAAAGAAGTTAAATTATAAACCGGAAGAATACTCAATTTTTTATACTTTGTATCGGAAGTTCTTCAAAACGGAGAATATTTTATTTTATAGAACAAAGTTGAAGAAATCAATAGTTTTAAATATATAAGTGCAAAGTATCAGATAACCGCGCGAGATCTACAGTTTCCCGCTTTAAACGAGACCGCATTAATTTGTTCTCGATTATTTAGTGCGGCACAAAAACGGACGGCCCGGTTAAATACCAATACCAAGCACCAATATTTAACGAAACAATACCTTGAGCATAGAAAATTGACCGCGGTGTATCCATGGAAATAATTCTCTGGGAGAAACCCTTGTATAACGGGATCTGAATTATCGCAGTCACGACGTAGCGCCCAGGGGAAATACGGGACGCAACCGGAACCGATAATGCGCGTCCGGTATAAACGCGGGCAGATACTCATGTCGTTTCGTATCGGCAGCCAACCGTCCTCGTACGCGGATTTATCAGCGAATCGATGGGTTATTGTTCGATAAATTAACAACTTACGTCGTCATATTACATACTATGCGAGCGTCTAAATCAGTATCTGCATCTGCTCTCGGTTAATGTAATTTAAACCTGATTTAGCCAAATGCATGTTATCTAAGATTGAATTACTTGGTCAAGAGCTGCGTGCAATATTGTGTGTATTTCGGAAATAAATTTCAAGATATACTCTTTATATTGTTACGTTATTCGAAACATGAACCTCTTAATCAATTATATACTATATACGAGGTGGAAATTTGCAATTTTATCATTGAGTTAAAATACATCTCAATGAAGAAAGCATTAAATGGCATCGAATAGCTAACGATTGCAGCGAAACTCAATTGTGACAACTTGGCGATAATCACGGGAAACGCGCTAATTAACGCAGTGCGATTACTCCAAGGCGCGCCGGAAAATTGTCAGGTCTCGCATGACTAATGAGCGACTAAGTAGCTCAAGATGATCGCGCGCGGAACTAACCCCGGAGAAGGCAGAACGAAGTGCAACGGCATAGCGATAAGAAGTTCTCCTCCGCGTTAAACTTGTTAGCCCCGTTTTCTCGGCGCAATCGCGATTCCCGCCCGTTGCACGGGATTATCTTACCGCGGCAAAACCGCCTACGAGGTTAATTATTCACCATTTATGATGGTTTACTAACGCTTCCGCATGATAACGTCTCGTTGGCTTAGTCAACTCGCGATCTCCGGGCTTTTGGCTGAGTGGAAGCGATTTTTACTCTAAGCCCAAGGAAAAAGAACAAAAAAGCGCACATACGTCAAGGTAACTTATCAGATACAAGATAAATATCAGATACCACCTTGGCCAAAATCAATTATGCTGTATGAATCTAATACCAGGAAAGACTTCTGTTGTTTAACAGTTATTTACTATAGTATTTATTATTATGGACGCGTTTATATGTTTATTTTTTTTAAATAAATGTTATTTTGAAAGAACTTTATTTTAATAAGGTACCTAATAATTTTGATTAATGCTGTATATCAAAGATATTTGTTCATTGAAAATAGCTTTTCTTATAAATACTGGTAATTATGCATCGTAATTTGGAAGATTAATTTAGTTAATCGCAGAGTGCGCGATCAAATCACGCGAGATAAGCTCGACCACGTTTCGCTCACAAGAAGGTGCGCGACGCGGCTGAGTCTAGGAAAAATTTAATCTGGAATTAACTGGGATCTTTATTAGCGACACGTGCAAAGCGACGATAAGATCCCATCCTTCAGTCGTTACGCGACAAGAAGGTAACGCGGTTAGCCCGCGCGATTAGCATTCGCTTAGTGAATATAAGAACCCTATTTTCGGCTGCAATTAACGTTTCGCGAATTTGCGGGACCGGTCCGCGTCCTCGCTCTTACGGACGCTGACGAATTAATACGTTTCCTTAAGTTTTCAATGGCGCCTTACTCAGAATCGAAGTAAAAAAAGTCCCCGGGAACTATCTGTCCTCTTTGTTCTAGACGTGCGACGCGAAGCTCTTCAGAGAGACAACTTCAATAATTGCGACCGTAACTTATCATTGTCTTTAATTCGACTGCCTTTTCTCCTCAGCTTCTTCGACTCCTCCGACGATCCGCAGGCGAGATTCCGTCCGCGAAACTTTCTTGTTTCTTGATTACGTTCCCTCCTTCTCTTACCTTCCGTGTTTTTACGCGCGTCTAACTCGCGCGCGCCGGAAGCGAAGTGTTCTCGAAATAGAATACAGCGCGTCTCTTCATAGAGATATAATTATTTGTTTGTCCACAGAGTCACGTCGTTGACGTTACGTTGGTTGTTACCGCACCAGCCAAGTTATATTACACTTCACGGATCTCGTTAATCTCTTGCGCTTACGGCTAAAATAGCGGGGAACGGTTTTCATAGGATTGCAATTAAAACTTCAGTGTCGCGCTAGAGGTACTTCTCTTTTTGAAATTATTTCAGGTTTTCAATTAGTTCGAAATTACATGCTTTCCTCTTGACATACATTGTAGCATTTCGACACTGAGTATGCTCGTTAACGAAAATTACATCGTAATCAATTCAATATTCACACTTATTTTCACACTAAGGGATGTTACTTTTATTGTAAAAAAAACTTTTTACAAGTCAATCAAAAAAGTATTTGCACACCCAGGTTTTTTATAATAACTTTATTCGAATGAATAACACATAATTACGAATTGTATCCATAAGTAACTTATTACATATGCTATTACATACTTATTACATACTTTTTTGATTCACTATATACCGCGTTATAAATGGCTAAAATAGCAATTTTATATTTATCTGAAAGATCCCAGGATCTACGATGCGTTTATCGTTTATTCATTCCATTGGCATTCGCGTCTGGGCGATGACCGATAAAAATGTCCATTTGGAAGCTTACGAGCATTCCGTCTGACATTTGTGTCGAATAAGAACCGCCGATGATGTATGCGCCGCTTAAAGCAGTCGTACGTATCAGCTTCACGTACGGGGATGCGAATCCCGCATGTACTATGCACTGAAAGTGCCAGCACCGCAATATTGGCGCAGCGGTTACGTCGGAAAGGGCGGTCAGCGCGGCGCATCCGTTGAGATTTATACGCGAAATTGTGAATTTGGTTCCGCGAGGATGCTTCGCGGATAATAGTACATGTATCACATGCCGTTGCAACTTTTACAACGTCATATTTATCTTTATGACGATGCGCACATATTCTATCCCGCGCGCGTTTAGCGTATCTTCCTATCTTATGCCGCGCGATTTCATTCGAGAAACAACGCGTCAACTAACGCGATCTGACAATGAGTACCTCGCGGGACTCGGAGTCTCGGATTGCTCGGTCGTGTAAAACAAATTCATCACTTGTGCACTCGATTGTTAATCTCGTATTGTACTGAGCATTGACTACTTTCCATCGTATTGGGTTCGATTTGACCGCCGTGCTTGCGATCAAGAACAAAGGCTGAAACGTGTTATACGTGCAGGCTTTGGCACCGGTCGCGCGGTGATTTTAGAGCGAGGGCGGTCCAATTACGAGGCTCGATAATAATAATGGTCATTCTTCGCCCATTTCGTATCGTATCTCCAGACCGCAAAGTGGTATTTGCACAGGCGCATTATCTCGCCAAGTACACTAGCTTTGTGCTATCATCCGCTTTTAGTTACATTCTGTCCCTCGCCTCTACGTTTGTACCGCTCGTTTCTATCTAAATGCACCATTACAAGAGCACTGGTTGTTTCGGCTCACCGTTACGTTGATATTCTCACCCATTTACGTATGCTAAAGACTTTCAAGAGCTGGCGAGCGTATGCCTTTCCGTTTTCTCTTCTGCCTGTCTGTCGCGAAAAGACGGCTGCCTTTGCTCGTTGTAAGAAACATAATATCATTATAATCTCGTGCATATAATTACGACTTGCTCTTTCTCGTGTTTCCACCGATGTTACGACCGAGAATATTCTGAGGAATTTCCGAGTCAATAAAATTTGCCGTCGTTCTCCGTAGACGTAAATTCTCTGGTCGAAAGTCAGCGGAGAAATGATGATCTTTTTATTTGAATTTGATTCATCTCTTGATCATCTCTCTACTTGAATAATTATCTCTTTATTTTACTAGAAATAACTATTTTTTAAATAATGTTCTAATTTCGATAAAATATTTAATCTTTCGGTGCTAAATTTGTGTGGTGGTATATTCTATTTGTATACTCTAGACAGTTTATTACTTTATCATATAAAAATTATAAAAATTTTGTATTTTTATACATTTCCTCTACGACATTTTATAAATATCCGTTAATCGATGAGGTCGATGAACTCACGATGAACTTTTCTTTTTCGCGCAGCGTAACGTTATAAAAGAGTCGATAAAAAAGAAATAAAAAAGGTATTATATTCATCGATAATCGGGAATTAATGCTCAGGAAATTCTGTAACATACAGCTACAGTGTTATTACTTACTCTTTTTTAATATTGCAGGTTATCATCAATTGCTTTCTGTGTGATAAGACAAGCCATTTCTTTTTTATTTCAATATTATACTTTTATCGAAAGTTAGAAGGGCGGAGAAAATAACTCCGAGCTATAAAATACAGGATGGTCGACGTAAAGTGTTATAAGCTATTTTCTCAAGAAGTGTTAGCGAATACTTTTTTTGGTATCTTGAAGTTCGTTGAGGCTATTTATAAGACAAATGGGCGATACCGCTGTCAGAACTTCCGGGTGAATTCCCCTTATTTTTTTTCAATAGGGGATGACATAAATTTCTTGCCTTCAATATATATAATGCGAGCAATACATAACGTACATAAAACATCAATGGCGATAGCTTATGGTATTATATTGCACATATATATATGACATTAGACAACGCGCGTTTTCTTTTGCTCGCGGCGAAAGAATCATTTTTGTCAGAAACCTTTTGCTATTCACGCACAATGATACGGATCGACTACGGCGGACCGTAAGGCGTTATCAGACGATGAGATCAGACAAAGAGCCACATCCGTGGATACGATACGCACACAGGCGCGATGCAAATACGGAATAAGACTAAAGCGGAGCCACAAAACTGTATACTATATATAAAATACCATTTTATCGGCTTTCATCGTCCCGCCCCCCGCGCTCTTTTGGAATTCATACCTGCATACCCCGTCGGATTTCCTCGATCCTTCCTTCCTTCCGCATCCGTGACGCCAAGAAACTCAAATTTCCGTTTACCTTCTCTTGCCACGGTTCGAATCCTTTGCGTTTGAGGAATCCCTTTCGCGCTCCGCACGCGCGTGCCTCTCATATCTGACACATGGCACGTGGTGAAGGGGCACGTATTTTCAACGCGCCTTCCACTTTTGGTGTAGGATTATTGCAAAAGTTCAACCAGGAGGAACTTGCGAATTCGAAAACTTCCGAATTTCGTAAAATGTTGCAAAAGCTCATGAATTTAAGACTCCTAGGGATCATATAGGACGAGAATACAGAGAAAAACTTGATAAATTTAAAGTTTTAAAGAACGTAAAAATTTATTTATAAAGAAACGAAGATTTCCGCAAAATTTAAGAAAACGGTGATTCAACTGAACAACAATCACTTGTTTTATCTACTAAAATAATAATAATACTGTAATATAGACGAGTAAAATTTTGGAAAAAAACATATTTTTACGTTTATTTACATTACATATTTCATGGCTCTTTTTCTATCTAGTTTTGTATAAAAACGTCGAATTTTGCAGTACCAGTCTAAGATCTCACAAAAAAAATTACAATGCGAATTTTGAAATGCAAAATATGTATAAGACACTTTTAACAATGTTGCAAATGCATGTCCATATGCGACAAAATATGAAAAATAAAATAGCATTATTTTTGTAAATAACGAAATTTATTTCGAAGAATTGTGTAACAGAAAATTCTCATCTGTTCATTTTACCTCGAAACAGTTTTGTCTATTTTATAAAGCATGTATGCATTTTTGAGCTATCAAGATAATCTTTTTTCATCGTATGAAATCAGTTTGGCAGAAAAGTAGAACTATAAAATAAATGTACGAAGAAAATGATATATAATTGCTACATATAATTAGCACTTTACTATTTCTATGCGTAATTTAATTACTCCCGAATATGACTTCTATAGATAAATGTAATCAAAATTTCTCTACGTTTTGTGAAACTTATTTGAAGAAAAGTAATCTTGTGCATTTGATTCGACCCGCGTACTCTCTCTTAGATGACTTCTTACAATTTTCCGTTCCTTTGAATGCTTTCACTTCATTTCTATCTGCAACTTGTCATTAAGGACAGATAAAATAGAGAAAACAAGAGGTTACTAATTTGCTGATTGCTACGGAGCTTGGAAAAGGTCCCGCCCAAAGTTACCTTTCATTTTCGGACTAATGAGCAAACTTGCAGTCAACAACATTGAGAAGATTTGGAATGTTTAATAAGAATAAGAAATGAAGAGAAAAAGATAGGAATGATTTGTTAAATAAATCATGGTTCTTATTAATATGTCGTTTATTAATTTGAATCTTATTAATATGTTAATAAATAACTTTGTAGAATTAAATCTTGAAAATTTAAAAAACAGAGAAATTATAAATAAAAGAGAAAATAAAGAATTTATTTTACTTAACAAAAATCTAAAAAATATAAAATAATATTCGTATAAAAAGGAAGAGTGTGTATAACAGGGCGATGTACATTGTAATATTTTCGCTGACGCAAAACAAGAGAGTCGATCATTTTATGATAATTTATGCCGCGCAAAGTATAGTATTAATTGCGCAGTGTCTGATAATAGTGAGAACAATTCAATAGCATTCGGTATAACATAAGCGTTATCGATGTGAACTCAGGCAATTATGCGTCATTACGGCACGTGCCAATTTGTATAATGATGTAGCGAGTCGCGTAATAAGTAGCATCCCTCTGTTAAAGTTGCTCGGTTCGATTTTCCACACACAATCCTGCGCGCTGCCGTATTATGAGTTTCATTGGATGGCGAAATTTCGTTTCGTGATGGGAATTCTCGCTTTTGATCAAACAGACTATTGTCAGAAACAGCTTTTATACATTAGGTAATATCTGTTTGTAAAAGTATACGAACGAGTTTTATACATATTATACCTGATGTTGAATAATATGCGCATAGCAAATTAGTTATATAGCAAAGAAAACTATTAGAACTGATGCATTTATCATTGCTATTTGTATAGTTACTTAAAAAAAATAATTGTTAGAAATAACATAACGTGTACTTTTACATCGAATAGTAATAATTAGTAATAAAACATAAAACTACACGCAGCTTTGCAAGCAAATTTAAGTTCTATAAAATAGTTTAAAAATTGATTACTGTAAAGTATTTTCAACATTCTTTTGCCGAAGTATATTCAAAAACTGAATGAGTGATGCGTACAAATATTTCGCGTACATACATTTTAAAGATAACCAAGTGAAATTGCTGTATATATTACTGCCTTAAGAAACGGATGCACATACATTCTATTGGCAAAAAAAGTATCTTAGAAACTTCAATTATTTTGCGACGTGTACGTTTACTTACGGTACTTTTTATGTACTTTGAAATGTTTAATTGTGTAACATTATTTTGTAACGGTCAAATTATATCTTTCTTTTCCTCGGATATTTGGCAACAATTGAAAATATTTTTTATTACTGTGAAAATGGAAATAGAGAAAAATTTCTGTCGCAAAATAAATGTATGTGGCAAAACATAGTAAAATTATATTAATAAAAAAAAATCTGTGATTTGTTCATAGTATAAAATTTATGTAATAAAAGAGAGCAGCTAAAAATATCCAGGGTTTTTTAAACATTGACTATTAAAAATATTAATAAAAAATGTTGAAGCAATTGTTGAAATGTTTAAGCAAAGTTAAATATGAATGGCTTAAAATGGATTTAGAATAAAATAGATTTAGAATCTAATTTTCATTATAACATATTTTCGAGTAAAAAAAGAAGAAAAATAAATCAAGAAAATTTCATAACTATGTAGATATAATAATATTAACCAAGTCGATACTAAGTTACGACTATCAGACATTTTACACGACTTCGACATCGGTGTATCGATTGGAAATGAACGACGTGCAGGCGTCATAGGAAGAGGGAATAGGAATCCGTCGAATCGTCCTTGCCCCACGTGACGACCGGAATATACTCTCAAACAAAGTAAGTTGGAACATCGCACTTTGGTAGTCGAGTACTCGCGTAGTCTCGGGAGCGCACGTCAGGCGAATCGCCTGCGAAACGAGAATGTAAGGATCGTTCCCGTTTCGTACGCTCGCCCTATTCTCACCCCCGTTCTCGCACGGCTTTAAGGGACACGAGAAATACGGGCGACTCCGGGATCCCCGGGCTTAGTATAATCGTGAAAATGGAGCGCCGTGTTCGCGCGATATTTCTTTCCTTTCCTCTCTTTCTCTCCGTCACCGAGCCGACCCCATGCACGTGCGACGATTCGCTACGGTCTGGCTGACGCGTACGCCGCGTCTCTATTTCGGAAATTTAGAATTACAAAGGCGACGATGATGACGGCGACGACATGTATGACTCGCGCAACTCGCTTGCGCGATTGAACGCGTAGGTGCTAGGTGCTAGAAGACATGGTCATTCCAGAAGGATTTCCTAATGTTTTGGCCAATGTGTATTACGTGAGTCGTATACGGGATCGTGTGATCTTTATTCTTGAGAGCTCTGAGCTCCTGACAATGAGACCGATTTCTCGACCAACGATCACAAAAAATCTTGATGCTGAATATTGTATCCATATTACATATATTTGTATGTTTATGTCATTTAGGTATAAATAGATCAGAATATTTATCAGAACATTATTTATCTCTGTAACATCATTTTGCATTCATTCTAAAGCATATAAATCCAGCATAATTCATTATTATTATTCACTAACAGAAGTTAAATTTTGTAATAATACGTGACATAATTAGCGCGTGAGGTCATTAAATAAAATATAGCTTGTTTAATTTAACGTGCGCCTGCAGTTTTGTCGCTCGATTACGTTATACATTTTCAATGTCAGACTAAAAACGCGTTGATATGCGATTCAATCCATTTGATGGAAGCCGTACAATTTGCATGAAAAATTCACAGCATGGAATGATAAAGTCTGCGGAAATAAAATGCGTACGAATCCTATGTTCTCGATAATCGAATTGACATTCAATGGTTTTAGCCGTAATTTATGTTCTATTTTTCCGAATTATAAAGAATGATGTCTTTTGTGTGCATGCATAATTATATTTATTAAATGATGTCTATAGTGTCTGCATGACGTATATTTTTCGTCGCGTCAAAACCTAATGCTGCGACGTCTGTGCGATCGTCATTATTAAAGCGAATCGAATCATCTTTATGCTAATCGACATATTGACATGCATGTGGAGTATTGCACTATTTCATGCTGAATTAGATTCGCATGAATCGCAGCTTCCCATATCCATATAATTACGCAAGAAATTACGATGTTTGCCGCGCGCGACGAAAACTCACCCGTACGAACAAAATATTGAGAATCCTTACAGAAAAGCGTTAATTATACACATTTTATTTCTTATTTAACAGCACTCTCCGGTGACTCGGATAAATCGCAGTCGAACGTTGATAAATATAACATACTCGCGCGCGGAAATTGCATGCAGCTCCTAGCGCAGTGGGAACTACCGATAGGGTCAGACACGAGTGAAGCCAGGGAAGCCTTTCATCGGCGCGATTAGTTAAGTCGACGTCCACCTACATAAAGCGCTCCACGGCAGAATCGAAGTTTTTTCAACGGTACGACTCAAATTTCCGTCCGATGAAACGTGATTCGTTATTTTTGCCCAACGAAATATTGCACCGCTTGTACGATACACCGAATATCCTGTTACAGTTGTCAGCGATGTATCTTTCTCGCTCGTGAGACCGTGTCGAAAATTGGGGAATTGATATAACCAATATGTTTATTAATAACGTCAGAATTATATATCATATTTAATTACGGTATTAATCATATGCAGTTAAATCAATCTGAATTGGCAAAGGTAAATTAATGAAAGGTACCATAAATAATTCGTACGTTGCGATAACACTAATTAGCTTTTCCTCGTATATGCTTTTTTTCTGGCAACGATATAAATTCACGCTGCTAAAAACGAGGACTAACGGAAAGAGGAAAAAAACAGGATAGGTCGTTATCGTGTCCAGAGCCTCACCAGGCGAATAGCGCGTGCACGTAGAATAATGCATGAGACGGAAACAAACGATCGAAGTCTGAACACACGTTACGGAAGAATACTTGCACAAGTGAGCAAGTAGTTCATCAAATGTTTCAGTTTATTCACACGAATGTGCGGGCGCTATATTGTGTTACCACCTGCTCGTTTCTATCTACAATTTACTTTATGCCAAACACACAAAGATTAATTGTCATAAATGCAAGAGAAACAATTTAAATAAAAGTTTTTAAAAGTTTTCACAACGTATTTCGATAATGTATATTTCAATTTTACGAAATATTGTTGAAAGATAGATTTGGTCAATGCTGTTTGCAATCAGCATTTGTTGGACACGATATTTTTATTCGATTTTATTTTGTGCAAACTTTAGTGTCGTGGTTTCGAAATAGCTATAGTCAGCGACAATAAATATTTCTGTTTTTCCACGGCAAACATTCAAGCACCTGTCTCCGACAGTTACCGAGCGAACGCTGGCATTTTCTAGTCTGGTTATCCTTTATCTAAAAATATCTCTATACTATAAAACTTAAATTAAATTGAACTATAAAACTTGGACCAAAAATGAACTTTAAGCTATTTTCTGCTTTTTCATTCAGTTGTGCAATTTGATTTCTCTAATTGAAAATACATAAAATTATGTGTAGAGGATTTGGAAACGATTAAAAAACGTTTTTCTATTTCACAAGTTTATTCATTTTCTCGCGTGGCTTATTTATAATCTTTTTTGTAAAAAAAATAAATTGTAAAAAGTTTTCTTTTTATTCAATAATTTTCTTTTTATTTTATTCTATGATAATGTATCACAGATATAAATTTTTTATAAATACTATCTACAATTTATATTACAGAATTTGTCCTTCGCGTTTTCCGTTCTTCTTTCGTTAAAATATATAGAGCACTCTATATAAAGATTTCTTCAAAATCTCTAAAACCAAGCTTCCCGAATGTCAGGATATCTTTAAACGGTTACGTACCGACCTGACTTTGTACTCACATGCAGATGTACCACGGTCCATTCGTACGCAAAGCCGTACAAGATGCGCGGAGTTACTTGGAGTAACTCGCATTACGAGACCGCACTCTCAAGAGTACCCTCTCTAAGTCCGGTCGGTTTCGTATGTAGGTAACATACGAACTATCCTGGGATCCTGGTATGCGTCTTAGGAATTTAAGCCGATAGAAACGGCGAAGGTCCCTGCAACAGGAGCACCTGTCAGTTGCAGTTGTGGGCGGCAGAGTGGACAGGCTCGAAGTGCATTCGAATTCCGGATGCAGTTACGAAGACGCTGAGTGGAAGGGTCTGGTCGCCCAAACGACCCCTTTGCCAATTTGCGTTCTCGAGGACGCACCCTTGTCGGATCACGTTGCTAGGATTCAAGCTCCCTTGGACGCGTAAATGGATATATAGGAGAATAGAGCTCAGCCGGTGCTAGTCAGACCACATTGATTATGCGCCGCTGTCTTAACTATATCTCTAAACTGATTCCAGACTGTCCATTTGCCTGTCTTTTTTTACGACAACTGTGTTGGACGGCTATCTTATTTATTATTAACGATAACGATTTCCAGCCGCTTGTATTTTGTTCTTTCTGTCTATAATAAATAATAATCAATCAGGTTTAACTTTTTTACGAACTTCTTTTGTTACGATTTAACTTTTTCAAGTACGTTTAATTGGGTGCCAGCAAATTTATATAAATATTTGTAGGTATGTATAGTTCATTATAATGAAATGTATAGGTGGACATAATTATTCTATTATTAAAATAAACTTTCATTGTATAACGAAACAAATTACGCGTGAACCTTTCATCTATTAATTATTATCCATTTTTGAAAAAGTCGTATCTATTAAATCGAATCGAATTTGTTGTGCCCTTTTACGCGATGTTGATTGATTCCCCCACTTGGCTCGCTTCGTAACGAGAGTAACGCAAGAGTATGTCGGCGCGGGAATCATGTTTTGACAAATAAAAAAAAGTTATTGTAATTGATTTTGGATATTTTAATGCGTTATGGTAAATAAATGTGAAGATTAAATTTGATACATGTTATTAAAAACATATAATGCTCGAGAATAAATGGCGCGCACGAAGCGCGCGCTTTGTATTCTAGTCTTGTAAAAAAAAATCGTTTCTATCGATTTTCATAGATATACTTGTTTGTTTCGTTTGACTATGCTTGCTCAATTTATTAGTAAATCACAAAAAGCGTAAACGCAATTGAATTTACCATTACGGTTCACGTAACTGTACGAATTGGTTTCACGGACGTTATTTTGTAAAGATACGAAATGCAAACAAAAGGGCCTGAGCGGTAAACCAAATACGCATTCACACATACGTATGCACAGTATATGCACACACACACACACGCACATGCACATACTTTTGAGATGTATATTTGATAGGTGCGATTTTTTATAATAGTGATATGGAGTAGAAGGAAAACAAAAAACAAAATGGTTATTATTATGGAACAGAATTTAAAAAATAATTTAAAATTATCACGGTTTAAAAAGAATCCAAAAGAATTTCAGATTAATCAACAATCGGCTTTCATTCGAAAAAACTCCGGAGAAAATTGTCTGTTATAAATTAAAAGTAAGGGTTTCTAGATATAAATTTATACGCTTCATTACATACATATTATCAGATTATCTTGTAATGAGCAAACGGCGACTGGATTTGAAACGATCTTTTCCATACGACGGATAATCTCCCGACGAGAAATTATATTATCGCGTCGTACTTTTACCGCCGATGCCTGAAAGCTTATTTCAGAGATTTCGTACTCGTTCCGTGGTTCGAGAAGGCTTTAATGCAATTTTGCTTCACCGCGGTTTCGAGCTAGCTCGTTTCATGGCCCAATGTCCCGTGTTTTCGTTGTATGCTTCTTTGTTCGTGACGTTAAACGACGTTTATGTAAATTATGGCGATATTGTCGAGAAAATTTAAAATAAAATTTCATGAACGTATATTTAAATAAGGAAAACATTTGCTCCATGCGCAAATTGTTCTTTTACTACATCAATTTCAGATATTAAAAAATTGCATTTATTATTTATTTTACTAGACACTACGCTTCGCGCGCGCTATTTAGCTTTAACATTATGCTATTACTATTACACTATTAACCCTTGATACACACAACTGTCAAAATATACAATGACAGCTGCAAATGAAGTAAGCGCAGCAAGAGAACCAATCGGCATCGCGGAAAAGTGACAACAATACCTACGACATGCCCTTTTCAGAAGAGGAGGAATCATAAATATGATATGTTCGCGTTACGAATGCATTTACTGATAATATTTCCGATATCACACGATGTATTTTCATGGAAATATTTATAATTTACGTTAGTAATTGAAACAAGTTGTAATTATTAATTATAATCTTACTGATTACGTATTTACCGTCATATTATGATAAGTTACTGCTGCACAATATTGCATATGTGTACATTTGAAATATAATAATTATAATAAGCACATATTGCTTTATTTTGCGAACTCTCTGTTTAGCTGTTTGGCTAAAAACAACGATAGAAGTCGTAATTTGCGTAATTGCCTGAGCGAATGTTTCCTCTAACCACGCTGTGTTATTATGCAGAGAATATTTTATGTTTGATACAATATAAAAAATTTACAACAGTTCTAGACGTTCTAATGCTGCATAGATGATTTTCAATTTTTGCTACAATTATCAGTCGTCATTAGATGGTCACCATCCATCGCGTTACCGAAAAGATGAAAGAAAATATGAGAAGTGGAATTAGCGAGTTTGTGTTCGCGATAGCACGCGCCGGAAGTCGCCGAAACATCCCGTCAATGCTGACCTGGATATCAAGCACGGGTGTCTCGCGCCGTAAGCCGTGAGTCGAAAGCGAAATCGCGGCTGAGAATGCCACGTAGGTAGTATCAGTCATGATCCGCGCTGAATAATGCACACGACGAGTGGGAAAAACGTTACTTGCGGGCGAGTTCGACGAAACCCGCGGTCATTTCCGCAGTTTGACCGCACCGAAAAGCTGCGTAAGCGTGCATAATATATGTGCCGCGAGAACGCGTCAACCGTTGTCTTAAGACTGCATCAGTTTCACAGGCCTTTTTACCGCGCCTCCACCGAGAAACTCGACCATCCTATCCCTTTTAGAGCTTAGGTAGTAGGTGTCCGCCGCCGTGATACGTCCGGGATTTCCTTGGGGGATTTTCGAAGCTGCCGCTGAATCTCTCTCGGAAACTGGGTGCAATCAGGGTGTTACAAGAGCACGCCGCCGCGCGCCGGAAGCTTCGAAGACACCCGGAGGAACGTTTATAATACATCGGTGCTCGTACGCGCAGCAATTATGTTTAAACGCTGGGAATATTTTAATTATTGGTATAAAACATATTAAACAGGAAGAAGATAAGTCGATAATGAATGTTTTTTTTTTTATTTAACGTCAACTGCATCAGGCAATAACTAATTGCACGCATAAACACATAATGAATATGCTATTACGAATGGTACACGCGTAGCGAATGTATAGTATTTTTTTACATTCAGTAATAAAAAGAAAATTTATATAATATAAAATTTAATTTTAATTAGTTTGACTTGCTGCATATATTATAATAACATGTAGAATAATATTGAAGTCTTTTAATCTCTAAGAATTTCCAGCGATATGAAAATTAATAAAAATAACAGAATAGTATGATCTACATTACATATATAGCAAAAAATTAGGTTATTATTATTTGAAAATGAAAATTTTGATCTTTTATGGATAGAGTTTATTTCTGTTCTACATCTGTTGATTCACGTTTATCACCGCATGAAAGATCAATTGGGATTAGCAAATCCGAGCTCATATGCAAACATTTTTATGGACAGTGTACAATAAATTGTTGAGGAGAAATAAAAATAACTTACAACCTAATTTAAGAATACAAAGCATAAGCATAAGAATAAGATTTACATACATATTAGAGATAGATAAAATAAGATAGTGAAAATTAAAGTTATTTTCTATTTTGTTATTTAATTTAAAAAAAATCAGATAGATAGTTGTATATAAAGTAATTAATGATAGCTATAGTATCATGTTTATGTGATAAAATTTTAATTAGTTAACATTTTATTATGTTATTAAAATATTTATTTATAATGCATTGCATATTTATTATGCAAAATAGAACATATTATACGTTACATAATTCTGTAATTTTTACACATTTTATTTTTAATGTTTTACACTATATATTGTTATACGAATATGTATTCATGAGTAATCCTATCCATTTCAAAGTTACATATTTGATTACTTGATGATTGTGTGGTTGCTTCAATATTTGTTGGTGAGATTCCTGAGCTTTAGCAAATGCCGCAAATCAATTACTAATCCGAAGATGTTAATTTCTAGATGTTAATTGAATACTCGGAAAAACTATACCTAGTCTATTTTTCTCTCAGGTTCCTCTCGGTTATAATAAGCTATTTGCATTTCACTTGCAAACATTATTCAATTTGCAAACGCAAAGTTTAAATTCCTTGAAGAATTGTGTGTAATTTTACATTATCTGCTTTGCAATTTATGCACGGAAATAGAATCAAATAAAACTCGCGAAAATAATATTTAATCTAGAAAAAGTGTACTAATTCTGAGCTGTTACACGATCAAATACAATTAGAGCTTTTATTACATGTTGATTTTACTCGAATAAAGGAGATATCATAATTTATGTTCTCAAAATAAAAGAAATACACCGTTTATTATATAGATTTTACTTTATTAACTTTCATAGTTAACAAAAAAATATTTAAATATAAAAAAGAATTAATTGTTAACTTATCTTATGTATATACATTATTTTTTATAATTCACTTGTGTCGGGCTTAGATAACGGTGTGTTATAATTTGCGGTATAAAAAAGAGAGACAAGATATATTAGGGGTATTCAAATAAGTTAAAGTAAGGTTATGCAAAATACATAAGTGACTCATTAACCTATCACATTAATCTTTGAGTTAAAAGTGTAAAAATTAACTTTTTATCCGACTTTAACCCGATATAACCTGTCAAACCGTTAAACTCTAACTTATTTGAATACCCCTTTTGAGCACTTATATATTTTTATTTCTGGGTGCCATTCTTTATGTTCTCTATATTTATGCACATATTATATCACTGTAATATGTTCTCGAATATGCGTTATTTGCTAGTCTGTTAGACATTGATTAATTCCTCGTTGGACACAATAATCCGTAGATCAATATCTTTGGCTTGTACACAATGTCATGAATATCGTAGTAGGACTACATCTAATTATTGCAAAATGTTTAGGAAGGTGCACTTACATACATCAATTGTGTATAATTAATATATTTTTGGCTTCTAAATTGCGTACAAGAAATATACGCTGTATCTTTAAAATACAATGTCTACTTTTTGCGTGAGACATTCTAAAAATCTCAATTTTATACTTTCGTGCGACAATACTTTTTGCTTTATTCATACCGGACTATTTAGCAGTGTCTCCCGTGAATGATAGTCGGATATCTATTCGTAAAAAGACTTCTTTCACGTAACTGCTGGAGAAATGTTCATAATGAGGGTTCTGCACATTTACACACAGCGAAGTAACGATCTTATACGATGTATATATATATGATGAAAACATTTCTATAATGGTCTCATTTTCTATCTCTAAAGCAGACGTTTATTAACTAAGCAAATGTCCCTCATTTCGCACGGAAATAAGAGTCTTCCGTTGAATTCCGGAAAATGTTTCATTATCGTGCTCCGTCAATCGTGACTTCTATATCGAAATACGATGAGATATGACTCGCGAAAGTCTGTGCACGATGGACCTATCGATACAATTTAATTAACGGAATGGCGTTGTTACAGCGAGGAGTTAATTTCGAGTTCGAATACGCTAAGCCGCTCTGGTAGTTTGCCGTTTTGGCCGTCCGGCCAATTAAGCACGTGATCTGCATTTTCTTCATGTCTACGGATGCCCTACCGCCGGCCACGCGAATGTCCCGAGAGCTCAATAATGAAATAAACATGGGCGCTGTACACAGCGAGTAATTTAATTCTACATGTGTTTGACCACGTGTTGGTTCGCACTGACAACTAATACCAATAAATTGACTATAAAGCGTATGGCAAGATAAAATAATGTCATCCAAACCTATCCACAACACGCAAATTGAAACATTATATGGCTAACCGCACGATTAGAATAACATACATAACGTAATACATATGTTGCAATAATTATTTCGCTCACTCGTGTGTAAATTATTGATCCTCGCTCGAATAAAACGTATCAGACTCCACTGCATCGACATTGCTTGCACGTCACTCCAGCTTTAAATAAATTTTCGCAGAAGTTTAAATATTTCATTAGTCCCATGCAGTATTTACTGGAACAAAGACCGTTATTTCTAATTGTAAGTACACTCAGAAATAGTCTAGAGATTAAAATCTAAAATCGTATTTTTTCTTTTTCACCTTACGTGATTAATATTCTGTTTCAACTAAATAAAAATATCCACACACACAAATCGCTTTAAAATTATAATTTATCTCGAAGGTATCAAGAAATTTAAGACTTGACATGCGTTTTCATTGCGTACGGGATAAAAGAACTTTATTGTAGATCGCGAAACGAAACACACTTGCTCACATTGTGCTGGACACGAGCCGTAGCTGACGTTGCATATATAGTATAAAGAGTGTCGTGTAACACTTTAAACGCTAACATAGCACTTGAGCAACACCGATGTCGTTAACCTTTTGTACTTCATCTAACTTTAATGTAACTTGATAACTTTTGACATATTTTGTTAACGGGGATTGATGCAATTTGCGAGCCTCCATTGACATTGCGGGCGACACTTAACGCAATATTCTAACGTGGCATCAAAAGTCTCTTAGAAAATTTTATATGTATAATTTCTGTATGTATACAATATCTTTTAAAAAACAGCAATTTTTTAATAGACACATCTTCGCAAAATTTGGCGTGGCGAAGAAGAGAGCCGCGCGCGATAATCATTTTATTCGTGAAAGTATCATGCGATCTCGAATAGACGGTTACTTAATATCGAGTAACGGCAATACGGACGACGGCACGGGCTCGAATATATTCGGTATTCATATGCAACGATCCGTGCACACCTATCTAACGGTGCATAGCCCATTGGTGACGCTGATCAATGCAATCGCGGCGGCGTTGGCTGTGTTTGCGAAACGCACACCGCCTCTAACCTGTATATAATTATCCAGGCTACTGCCTCTTGATCGAGTACCTTGGAGTACGTCGTGAATCTATTTACGTGTACGTGAGATGTCACGATTAGCAGAAACGTGAGATCTGCGACGATCCCCAGTTCTCATGATACCGCGAAAATTCTCGATTAACGATATGTCCGTTCGGCATCTCAAAGGAACTGCTAATTCACGATTCGGATTGCATACGCTTCCAAAGATTGATCTGAGAAAAGCGTACGGTGATACGAATTAATTAAAGTAAGCGTGGAATATTATAATCTCAGCCGAGTGTACTAATTAACCGTCATTTCGATAAGAAATAAATATGTTAAATATTTCAAAATTAATGTTAATATTATCGAAGCAATGCAGTTATTTTGAATTGTAAAAATGTAAAAGAACATTGCATTTGATTAATATTCTTTATGCTCGATAAAACACTACATGCAGTATCTAATATTTTACATATCTACTTGGTCGAAATAATTGATGGGAGATTCTTTAATGTTTTTCAAAGTATTATTTAGTTTAATTTCTCTAAAGAAATTAAAAAAGAGAATGATAAATTGTATACTCTCACATTTGGGGTTGGAACATTTATCCGAAAATATTTCGGCAAAATGCATCGTTGCTAAAAATAGCTCTCGAAATATATCAAGAGACATAAGAGCAAGATGCGAGAAAAGTAGACTAATGTAAACGCTGTCACAGTGTTTCACATAATAGTTTCTTTTGAATAGTTCTCCAACGTACTTCTCTCGATCCGCCAGTTTATTTCGTGAAAATTGTTTCTGTACATCAATTTCTTTATCTCAAGCATTTGCAAATAAACTCATTTTTTTGGCGCTGCGACTGATACGGAAAACAAAATAAGAGAGTAAGAAAAATATTGTATAACAGTAAAGTATATGTTTGTTCCGCTAATTATTGATTAACGAGAAAGACTCTATTTTATAATCGACAACGATTGGTTATCAGTGTCGTGACAATTCGACCATTGGTTTTGGTCGGATTAATTGTCAAGACGTAATATTGTATAATATTCTTGATTATATAATATTCATAGCGATGTATTGACAGCGATCCCGCAAATTATACCGTTATCGAATTAATCGCGCACATCTAGACGGGATGTTAAGGTACTCGACTATTGAGATATATGGCAACTCGAATGACCGCAGTGGTCAAACAATTAATTCTGCTCGCAACAGAAACGATCACCGCAGGAACAATTAATCTCACTCTGAGAGAGCGAACCACAAGGCCCATTTGTATGGAAAGGAATGTCCAAAAGATCAATAAAATTATTAAAAACAGAAAGAGAGAGAATATGAGCCAATTGCCCATGAGAGAGAGAGAGAGAGAGAGAGAGAGAGAGAGAGAGAGAGAGAGAGAAAGAGGAATGTCGTGCTTCTTTCAGCAGGCTGAAACAATTTCAGCCATTTGTCTATCGATGACTGTGCACATTCCTCCGCCTCGTGATCTCGCATTCCGTTCTTCGCTTCCTTTATTTTTACATTTTACCGAAACTGGCCCTGTACCAACTGAATAGCGCGTATCCCGTGCTTAGGAACAGACTGATCATCAGTTAGACATGACTCATGGCTGCGATCGCGTAGACGCAAAAGTCAATTCGCATATATTTCTGCGAACGGCGATAAATTAGCGCGATGGCTTGTACCCTGACTGCGGTTTCACCAGTGCGACACGATGGCTCCGGAGGTTTTCTTATAAAATCCTCTCCACGGTACGCTATGCAAATGGGCTGTAAGAATGATGTAAGAACGACTTGCCAGATAAGCTCATGTTGTAAACCTGTTTCTTTATATATACATATATATCTGAACTAATAAATTAATAACGCATATTTTCCATTTTCTTCATACAATTATACAAAGAGAAAAATCATATTTATAATAATTATAAAAACTTGACGCGATTAAAAATGGCTGAATTATATCTATTTTAGCATTAAAATTTTACGTGGAAATAACATAATTGAAATGTAGAGCTTTTCCTAACTTTAATTCTGCGTTTGATATGTTAAAATGAATATGGCGTGTGAAAGCATTGTTTAATTAATATATTGCATGGTAGATAATCCATGCTTTCCATGTAACAGATATAAGCAATACATCGCAGGATGATAGAATGTATCCTACAATTTAATTTACTTCATCAGTCTTTCTGTTGCCCTCATTCAAGGTGAGGAAAAAGTATCAGGTCGGTAAAATATCTCGAAAACAACGGATTTTAGAAAAAATTGTTTCAGACGAAAGTTGTAAGGTTTAAAAAGACGCATTTAATAGCAGGATTAGTTTGACCATGAGTGGCGTTACCAAAGTTAGGTTAAGGTCAATTTAATTTTTTTAAATGGAAACCACTATTTTTTATTGTATCGTCTTTTTTTACTAATTAATTTGAACAACTTTTGTCTGAAACATTTTTTTATTTGCCTAATATTTTTTTTTTTTCAATATTTAGCTTACGATATCTCGATAATAATTGTTTGTCGGAGGGAAAAGTGATAAAGAACTTTTTGACTTGATTTGATCTCAAGAATATGCTGTTGCAATAATACCCCAACTTTTTTACATATTTGTATATATACATATAAAAGCTCCAAGAAGGTGTACACACACACAATAAGTGCTTAAAAAAGTTATTACAGCAACTTTACAATAATGTTTATTAATTATATCAAAGAATCTGAAAATATTACGTTATTAAAAGTTTTTACATTTCTCGATATGTACATACACCTTTCTTTTAAATATACTTTATAATCAACCTTTGTGCAATGTTCGTTTAAACATATGAAGCAGAACTGAAACGTGAAAAGCACGTAAATTACATAAATTTTAAAATAAATTGGTTTAATTAATATAACAAAGAGTTTCTATACTATATATTTTCTGAACAATAATTATTATATTAATTTTAAAATAAGAATTATTACAGCATAGCCTAGGACAGCTTTTATATAAAGGAATCGACTGCTTTATATTCTAATTGAATAATAGATTTTTAAAGTCTCTTTATTGCAGAAATGAATGCGATGGTATTTTTTATATTTTCTTTCGGCGCGATCCTTTTTATATCATATTTACTGAAACTCCTAATTATGTCGTATCATTTCATCTGCCTCTATTTTTCGGGATACAGATTGTTTTTAATTTATGGTATGTCATCACTATGACAAAATTGCGAACTAGTGCGAATTCATATTTCTCGCTGTTCACCATCGACGAGCGCGAGCACCGAAAGTGTAAGGAACGCAATAAATCGTCCGGTTTGGAAGTAACTGTCCGATTAATTGAACACAGTTGATTCCGGTGTAAATTCGGCGCTAGCCGTTTGGCAGGTTTGCATGACCTACACTTGTCTCGTGGTTTTATCGTGCACGATATATGGATCGTACTATCTAGCACGACCCGTTCATCTACGGGTCGTGAGCCGCGAGATCGCTGCTCGTCGGGATAACGTCGATAAAGCGGAATTGTCGGTCCACGCCGAATGGGTAAAGGGCAGCTCGATCGTTTGTAGGAAAAAAAAATGGCCCATTACTCCGACGATCCATGACGGCGGCGGATCTATACTTCGCGATCTTTTATGGGCCGCTTAACTCTCCCTTACAACTGCCAAACCTGTACGACTTATTGCCAGTTTTGCGTGCAGTGGCGTAGTTTCCAGTTGTTTGACATTATTACGGCTCCGAATAGCCCGCGATTGTGGTGAAATTTTTCTCTGTTTTCTTCTCATTTACTTTATCGACTTATTATTTGAATTATTATTACATAACAATTGAGTATTTTTATTAAAATTTATTCTTTTGTTCTAATTTTGTTTGAATTTTTTGACGGGATAATAATATAATTCAGTAATAGAAAATAATATACATTTTAGAGAATATAACGCTTGATCACTTCGATGTGGCATAATATTGTAGATTGTTCAAATCGTTTTTATGATTATGTAAGATATCCAGCGAGAAATGACCCATCGAATCGATGTCTAATTGACATCGATTGACGTCAATTAGACGTCGATTCGATGGGTCATTTTTCGCTGGGTAGCACCATAACAAAATACTCGCGTTTGAAGATTTGATAAAAACATCTAAGAGAACTGCTGTGTCTCGTCTTGCTACGCTGTTGCTTGTAGGATGCGACCCAACAAGCGATAAGCATTTAGAACTCTTTAACGGTTCATATAGGATGATGTCACCCCTGAAAAAGGCCGATGAATCAAGTCAGCCATAGAGAATGGATTTCTGATAGCGACGTTGATGGATAGGATTTGAAGTTGATGGCGTGTATTACACGATGGTTCCAGTTACACGATGGACGCGAGGTCGAGTACACATATTACCTAGTAGAGTAATCTAGAGAATTATTGTGTTTCAGGCACGCCTAATCACGAGAATTGTCTAGTTTCGTTATATTGCAATTTGTTATGTTGCAATTTGAGTTAAACAGAGTGAAAACGAGATAATTCTTAAATTACTGACACTTTTTGGCTGTAAATAGGATAACATATTTTATTAATTTAAAACACGTATAACATTAGAACAACTTTTACACAAAATTCTGACATTTCTCAATTTTAGCTTTCAAACGTAAACGGAAAAGCTATAATGAAGATTTTAAAAATTGTGATACAAATTCTTTTATTTCTCACAATCAAGAATATGTGCCACTGCGCCGTCCACAGGATATTTCTTCATCGATCCCCATTGATCAAATCTATTTCCAATACTGGCAGTTTCAACTTCACTTTGACGGATTTTGATTAGCCCGATACTCGGACGACCGGTTTCTGTAACACACCTGCAGCAGCCGCGGGCAATTGGAAAAATAACATTCGCTCGCTGCAACATTCTGTCGCTACCGCGACAGCTTTCGTTTCATTTAACGAAGTTCAGTCGGAACGTGACACCGCTACCTCGCGTCGCGCGCGGGTTACATTTCGCGTTGGTTCCGCGCGTCCTGAATTCACAAATCCCCCTTCGACGATCTCTTATTTCATCGAGCGGGCGGAACGGGGGAAACGGCGGGCCGGGTCCTCCCGATTTAGAATCGACGAGATTTAATCAGTCGGACGGATTCGTGTCGGGCTGTCTCCTCGGCGCGATCTCCGAGACGGAGATGTATAAGGAGTTGGGAATTGGTTTACACTACTCGGCGAGTACGAACGCTGAATGAACGCCGCCGCCGGCGGGGAAAAAGCCGAGGGATAGGGAATCTTGCCGCCGCCTCCTTAAAATTCGTTGAGCGCGAAGAGGAAGCACGTTAGTCTGACCCCCTTTTTCTTTATCTACTTCGCTTCACGATGGCCGCCGGACGCGGCGGCGGAAGGAATTGAATTGATTTTGGGAAATCGTATTCGGCGCGGTAATGTGTGAGTGGGAACAATAGCCGAGATACCCTTTCGATTACATTCAATTACTTAACGTCCGGCAGCTATCTGTTTTCTTACTATTCCGTTACACACGTCGCGCTTCAATGTTATTCATTTTATCCGCTTGTGCGTGATATGAGATGAAACGACTACAGTATATTAAGATTAAACATAATAATAATCTTGATTTGTCTTTTTTATCTTGATTTTGTTTAGAAACGAAACTATGTTTCGCCGCTCTTTATCATGCAGGAGACATAGAAAACTCGTATAAGAATATATTGTCCACATTTCTAACGTTACATATACTGCTCTGTGTCACGAGAAAGCTAACATGTGAGCTAAACGTAGATAACTGGGGAACATGATCGCGTTTGTCGGCTCATCAACGCGAAACGGAACGATTCTTTAAAGTTCCATGCGTGAAATAGAACGCGGCTTTAAACGATGGTACAGAACATTACATCAAAGCAGAATTAATCGAATCAATTGTACCGACAACTCGATGGAATGTCTGTAAAACCATGGTCGCTCTATCTTGCTAAATATTTTATCGCAAGATAACAGCTCTCTCGAGATGAGGGCGCATTCTTTTGTACCGCGTCAAAGTAAGTCACTCTGCGAGAAAAGAGAACTTTCGGTCCTTATGACAAAAGAAATTCGTGTCAGCTTGACCTAAAACATTCTTCTTTAGTTGCTTTGACCGGTGAACTAACTTGAACTAAACTAAACTAAATTCTCGTTTAAGTATCGAGACAATATAATCAGCTGAGAAAGGTGTTGCCAATTGAAATGCCAAAAATTTCTATAATTTTAAGTCCAAGATTTTTATACTGCATTGCAAATATTTCTGTTTTCAAAAATCGGTATTACGAAGATATAATTAAGGGATAGATGATGTGAATGAGAATTCCGAGCATTTTAAAAATTATAATTTTATTTATTACAATCTTTTTTTCTTTTAAATTATGAGCAAGATTCTGATTTAAAGAGAGATAAAAATTAGCTATAATATATTTAGTCTCAGATTTTACATGCAATCATTACATTATTGTAAGTAATAATGCGAGACAAATATACTTATGTATTTGCATGTTAATAATGAATAGATGAGAAATATACAATAAATTCGTTTTTTTAAATATATATAATTAATCTTTTATATTCTCGTGTAATCTATTCGACACTTAATATCTATAATGTCTATGTAATTAAAAGGATTGTAATTAAAAAGTCAAAATGCAAGTGGTTTTCCTGTCTTATGCAAATTTATGCTGAAGAAGATCGAAAGCGTAAATTCTTTGAATTCGAAGGATCGTGCCTGCAGGAAATAAAGCGTCGTTTGATATTCAGTCTGGAGGGCATAGAGTCCTTGAGATTTCATAAGCAATCTTAGCATACCTCTTTGCAATATCTTCCAATATTCTACGAAATTCTCTTTATTGGTTTTAGCGATGCTAATGAAATTTGTGCACGAATGGAGAAAAGCTTTGATGTATCGAATGCTGATTTATCATGGCATCTTATTCGCGGTCTACATGAACAATGCATTAGATATTATATCTATGATAGGATCTCGATCTATACGGAAAGTTTATGGAATTATAGAGATAAATTGAAAGTTTCATTGAGTACTTAAAGTTTTAGATAATAATATTTTTTTTTAAAGAATATTTGAAGCATAATTTCTGTATGCAGTTAATTTTTAGAAATTAAGTATTGATATGCGAAATTGCTCAATTGTGCGTAAATATTTTATTTCATTATTATCTGATTATTCTAATTCTGAAAAAGGATGAGTCAATATAGATATAATTTAATTATAATTGTTGAAAACTCACCTCGAAATCTAGTCGTACTGCACAGCGTGTAACGAAGCGGCTTAAATTGGACCGGCTACTACAATGACCCTTTGGGAGTAAGTGAATAGCTTTGGGTAGTTCACGTGCTGTTTATCAAGGCTCAAGTGGAGCGTTCATCGATTTACCAAACGGATCGGCAGTATTCACGGTACATTAGGCTAACTGTAGAAGCCATGTGTGATTCCGCAGAGAGTCAGAGACCTAATTAAAGCTACGTTGCGTCTCAAATCACGATTTACACCTTGCTTCAACACCGTGTTTCCGTACATGTGTCGCTAGTAAGTGATGCATTTCTAATGAGGATAAAAGGTCTTTCAATCGAATCACATTTGAATCAAGATCTGTAGATCTATATGATCATGTTTAATTCGCAAATAGATAAGCACTCTCGCAAATTGATATACATAAATGTATGTCAATTATATTACATATTATGGATGTGTTGTAGCATTGCGATAGAGAACATTGATGTAGACAAATGTAAAATAGGAATAATGTGTGATCCAGCATATGCAAAAATTGACATTCTCTCTCTTTCTGAAAATTTTTAAAATAAGCTTGTGAAACATTATCGTTATGTAATGCATTGCAATCTTTAACAGTGTATATGTGAGGGAAGGGATGAGTGTATAATACGGAGCACAGAAAATATATATGGCCCTAATTTACATACTCCTACATTTGCAGATATTTCGATACGTCTGTAGGTTCTCTCTCAACTAGAAAAATTCAACTTTATTCAGAATGTACAACGTTAACGCTATACAAGCTATAATTTCTAACTTTACCACAGGTTAAAATTATCGTAGGTGACCATAGGTGTCCGGTCGTTCCTGTTCTTGCTGTCCTATAATTATTGCCGTGATGTATTGCGGCAGCCAATGCGGGCACTAGTTCCGTTTCGAGAGTTTTTGTCGCACCTGCCGAGGTGTGCTTCTACAAGCATAAGTTTTTTCGGAGCTGCTCGTTATGTCGGAAAAATTGCATTCTTCTTTTTCGTTCATCACGGTCGCTTTCTAAACGCGTTTCGGGGCAAATAGAAATGCCATGCGTTCATTATTCTTCTCGTTAAGTGTTCTTACTTGGTATTTGCGGTAAAGACAATGTATTATTCGAGCTGTTGTGTTCCTAAAGCTCTGTTTCTTACAACTACCGCTGCGCAATAGAGTAATCTAAGGCGCTCATTAGTCGTCCGTGACAATGATTTACGGAAATTCGACTGCAATTTATATCCATGAACATGCAATATTGCACATACGTAACTAGTTTAATCCATTGAATACATATATTAATTTTAATTCTGAAAAGAGTGTGTTACATTACTTACACGTATATCACATATTTACATTAATAGCATTAATTATATCAAAAACATTAATTAATTTTTGTATTATTTTCAATTGTGGTTATTTTTATAATTTGTCCCTATATTGACATCATATATTTATCGAGCTATGAATGAAATATGAATCGAAATGTACATAAATTTGCGACAAACCTATTTAGCAAACACTCCCACGGAATTACAACTTTTAGCGAGATAAACGCCCGACCCGTGCTCTTGGAACATCGGTGTCAGGAAAATATCAGGTTTATCCCACACATTTCACTTAGGCGGGTACTAATTGATCAAATTATACGCACGCCATAAATCCCTCAAAACTATGCGGATAGTCCGCATCTTCGCGGAAACTTGGTTTCGCGCGTTGCACAACCGGCAACTTCGGTCGCGAAGTTACTTTCTCGTAATACGCGCTCGCGGGAGGTCGTCCAACTCCGCACTCGGAAAATCGAATCTTTCCGCGACGATATGTTTACGCGAGTGTCGAGTCTCGACGCGCCGAAAACGGCTGCGGTGTAATGGAAAGTTTCGAGATGGATGTCGATATAGTTGTCTTTTGATTAGTGGAGTTTTTCGCAAATTTAGCCAAATAATTAACATGAATTTGATATTAAATGTAATACTTTAAATTATATCATGCAAGATTCGTTATTATGTTGTACTCGTATAATTTGAACTACGAAACACATTTTATGTTAAATATCGCGATGAAAACTTTGCACGATTTTTTGATTTATGGTATTGATTTTATGCCGGTTTATGCGGCTTTTCATCATCGCCGTCGCCGTCGGGGCGGATGTATCCTTGGTCGACTTAAATAATAAATGCGACCGAGTCCTGTCGGATGCAAGCTCGGCATATACTTGTATTCGCTATATTGTGGCGAACAATTGTGGTGTTGCATCGGTGACCAAGAATACGAGTCCTCGGGCCCTTCGCATGAAATACGAGCGGCGCGGCGTCTCAACAAAATACGGACCAAAGTAGGATCTCCCAAAACTTTCCTCGCTGCAATATGCACTGTGGATGCATATACCAAACGAGAACGTTATAACTTTTAATAGTCCGACATTTGCATCAAAACAGATTATCGTAATTTGTTATTCTGTTAGTTCGTAATCCTCCGGTACGTTCAGATAATTTTGAAATTCACCTCCCGATCGTTAGCTTCACTTATACCGTAGGAGTTCGCCGCTGTGCCCACTCCACGGACGTGAATAGGATTAATTTTCCTATTACCGCTGCTATTAAACCATTTATATATCTCGTCGTGTCTCGCGTTTGCGCTTGCGCCCGTGTCCGCGTTCCCGCGGACTGTTTTAGAGTATATAAATAATCAGCATTGCGATAACTCGAATCTTGGGTACACTCTGGCATTGTATACCAAGAAGCGGCAGCGGTAGCTTCGTCCGTGAGGATGCATTACCGGAGATTATGGCGCCGCGGATACTAAATCTTCCAGAGAGCGGCGAGCAGCGGCTCAAACCGCGCTAACGAGAATCGTGATTTACGCGACGCTGACAGTTTTCGTCTCCTCCATCTCCTGCTTCTCCTTCTTCATTCCTTGTGTATCGTCGCATGTTATTTGCCTGTCGCGTAGATGTGCACATAAACAAAGAGCAAGATTTGATAAGCGCATTCGCCTCTCCGCAATTGAGCGAGAAGATAACAGAAGTCATCGAAACGTTGCGAAACTCACTTCCTGAGCAAGCTCGGATCCCGAAACGTGTCGCGCATTCGAGAGCGCGAGGTCCAAGCGGGCGAGCGTGAAGAACGTCGAGAACTCGAGATAGTGGTGAGAGAGGGAGAACTAGCAGAGTCAAAAAGTCACGTCAACCACCCGGGAAATTGTAGGATTTGTCGGACCAGGTCCGTGAAGACTATGGCGCTGCTTGCGAACCGAAAGAGGAGACAATTGGGAGAGATTGGAGACAATTTCGAAGTTCCGAATGAAGCTTACCGCCGCGCCGCGCGTTGCTCTTCCTCGGTCAATCCCTGAGTTACCGCCCTCGGGGAGTACGACGATTACATGGACCACTTTGCTCCAGCAATCAACACTTTCGCGCTTTCTTGCAGAGCGCTTTCGACGTGTAATGCATCGAAATATGCCTGTAAGATGATGAACCGGTAAAAGAAAAATGACATATTATCCGAGTCTCCTGTCATGAAAAGATGCTAAACAAGCTTCTTCTCCGAAAGAAAATGTATAGTTAAAGATAAATCGATTTATTCATCTCTGTTTTCCCAAGGCCGTTAGTTTTCAGTACTAAGCCGTTTACAACATCCAATGCAGAACATTTTACTGCAAAAATGCACAATGCCCTTTCTCTAATAATTTCTTTTTTAAATATAACTTCTAAATTTTCTCTCTCTCTCTCTCTCTTTCTCTCTTTTTTCGTCCCCTCTTCTTCCTTTTTGTATTAAATATTCCAAATAAACTTTACTTATTTAACTATTTATAAACAAAATTTTATTAATAATTAGTTGTTATCTAAATAATTAATATTTATACAAGCTCTATTTTTTTGAATTTTTTAAAATTTTCTTGACATACGTAAAGATGAATTAGAAAGCCGAAACCATTTATTGAGTAACTTGATTGCAACGTACGATAACCCTTCCCAAAATTGTCCGAATAACGCGACAGTTACGAGAATCTGTACGTTGTAGCTAATAATAAATTGAAGGAACATCGCGGCATGTTACTCGGGACAACAGTTTAACGAGTTATGAATGCAGTTTGCTCCGACTAATCAACTAATCATTTCGCAAAGCATACCCTGTCGGTTAATTAACGGGCAGATAAAGGTAACCGAAGGGAGAAACAAGAACCTCGAGAGTACCATTATCCCGTGTTCTAACTCGCAGGCCAATCTAAATCAGTCGATGTACATTCGCTGCGCTGACCTACCTTTACATCGAACACGAGGATTCTATACCGGTGGAAAATACAATAATTCTTTGAGCATATACACTTTGCGTAATTACATCACGGGTTTAGTATATATAAATCCCCGTAAGCTAAGTGTTCGCGACAAGAGGTCCGATAAAACCTTGAGTTAAATCACAGAACATTTTTTATTTCGGCAAACGAATTGTTTACGAAGCTGCAGAGCATATATCTCTTCATACGTTTTACGGAAAATCCGATAACCAGCTTTGACGATAACCAGTGGCATTGTGATATCACTGTCTTACGGCACTGTTTTACGGCACTGTTTTTATGCGCAAAGTACCGTTGTAAATTAATATCCGTCATGGACGTTGCATGAAGTTGGAAAGGGTTCCTCGTTTTAATTACGATATGAATCGCGACACAGATCCTCTCTTACGACAATACGCTTTTACGCTGCTTGTATATTATTCGGTGGACGATAATTAATTCCAACTTGCTTTCTATAGACATTACGCAGCAGATTTTATATACTGACTTCCCTTTACATATTTTTATATATAAAATTGATCGAAAATGGCGCAATGCAACATTAATATTAAAGATAACTCTTTTATATTATGTATCGTATTATTAGTAAAATTAACTATTACTTATATATATATATATACTCTCTGTTTTTATACTATACTATATATTACTTGGTGAAATGAAATTACAAATATAATTTAATAATAATAATAATAATTTTTATAATACTAACTTCTTATATTTAGTTAACACGTTATTTTTCCAGATATAAGATTAAAACATTTTTGTCGATAAATATTTGAATCTTTAAAATAAGATATAAATAATATAGATAAATATGATTCGACAACTATTGCGTTTAACTTTGTAACGCAGATAATCATTAATTATTAATTAAGGAGAGGAGTATATCTATGAGCAGAAACACTGGAAGTAAAAGGACTAATCCGTATGTTACTGGGACATTCTCTGAGGAATACAATAAGCTTTGAGTAATGAGCCACTTGCGGCGAAGTTTCCGAAATAATAAGCGTTTACACATGCGAAGTCGCGTTTCCGCCGCGCCGGGCCAAGCTTCATCGCGACTACTTAACACGGCCGACAAACTTCGCCGGACTATTGGAGGATTAGCGCAACCGTGAACCTGAATCTCGTAATGGGCTAATATCAGTCTGTACGAGCTATGCAAATGAAATATCGGTTCTGAGACTTGTGTTCCAGCTCGAGGAAATTTCCTGCCGCGGAACCACCGGTAACGAGATGAGCGCGAGGGCACCGGGAGCAGCAGGAAGCCGGAGAAGAGCGAGGCAAGCGATAGGGATTAACATTGCGGCCATCTTTGAGACCGGTCCAATGACCTGACGGTATCACCATTGGGATTAATCGAGATTGATTTAGGAAGGGCGAATGCAATCGGAGAGCAGTGGTTCATACGGTTCATACTGCGCATCGAAGAACCCTGGCCGCGCATGGAATATTAATTCTCTCAGACTGGCTCGACCGCTTTCGATTTTCTGTCTCACTTTCCTCTCACTGCTGACTCGTACTTTATGAAAAATATCTATCTGTCCGATGTCCGTTACTTTCGGTAACACCAAAGTATAAGAAAAATTTTCTGAAAAGTGTAAAATAAAGCAGATAGAACTTCTTGAAAAAAGAATATGAACATGATTAATCTTGAAATGTTATTTCTTTTGAAAACGCGGATTTAATTAGATATTATGTAACAAATTTTTTAAGAATTTCATGGGGAAATGTCTATTCAAATTTAAATTTACGGTATTTTAGGATAAAAGTATAAATCAAAAGTTTTTAAATAGAGAATTAAAAAAATTAAACTTTTTATTCAAAACACGTAGAAAATGAAATTCGCTACACTCGTAGAAGTTATTTGTAACATTCTTATTATGTTTATTGTACATATAACCCTAATATTTTTTATTTTTACTTTATATTTATCGTGAAAGTGATTTTAATATTAGATAAATAAAACCTGAAATCAATCAGCTGTATTTAATATCAAATGCATAATGAGTATTGCAGTATTTCTCTCTCTCTCTCTCTCTCTCTCTCTCTCTCTCTCTCTCTCTCGCTCTCGTTCTCGCTCTCGCTCTCTCTCTCTCCCGTTCTCTCTCTCTCTCTCTTTCTCTCTCTTGATGTATCCCGAGTATCTCATGGGGTTTAGACGAATTGCCGCGGCGCGGAATCGTTCCGGTCATCGATCGGCAATAATTTCCTGCAGAAGCGGGACGTTAATTCAAAATCACTGTCCGCAAGACGAGGATTTCCGTGATCCGATTTGTGTTATCTGTCCTCGAAGTTTCCTCCTCGGAATTTACTGGCCAACCTTCGACTGTCTCTCGATTTACATTAATTATCCGCGTTTTGGACGATGGTTATTCATTATCGTTTGTCGAGCATGCACGATTCACTGAATATCAGCCTGTATATGTATATGTGAGCTTGCAAGTTTGAATATATTGCAAAAGAATATATGAAAGAAGAACATGGCGTAATCTTGGAAATATTCTAGCATATCATCGTAAAAATAAATTTATATATTAAAATAATTAACTTTCGATAACAACTTGCACATGATGTTTGAATATCTTAAAGTAGCAAGAATCTTAAAGTACCAAGACGTAAATGATAACATCCGTACTATATAGTGTTCCAATTTAAACGATCATCTTTCAAAATTTTTATTTCCTTCAATTTTAGAAAAAAATGTTTCAGACAAAAAGTTGTATAGTTTAGAGGGGGACAAATAATGGCGATATCATATCTCCGCAAGTTCTCAACAAAAATGTTAACTGTTTATGTCTTTGGAAATGTCACAACGTCAGCTACAAAATTCTGTTATCAAAAATAGGGTATTTTATTTAAAAAATTGGAGGTGATTTCTACGTTATTTTGAAAAATAGATTTTATTATTATTTGCCCTCATGCAGACCGTATAACTTTTGTCCGAAACATTTTCTTCTAAAATTAAAAAGAATGGAAATTTTAGGAGGATAATCGTTTAAAATAGGACATTCTGTATATATTAAAAGAGAATGTAAGTTTTCGGGAGAAGTTTGTCTCTATAATTATAACTTGCAAAAGGTTTACGCCTGCTCAAAGTAAGTTGCAGCGACAATTTCTCGATTTTTCTCATTCGCCATATATAACGACCAAGCACAAATTTTATAGTTGACCAAAATAACTTGTTATTATCTACTTTAGTTAGTTCCCTCGAGTCATAACCGGATTTAGACTTCCTGCGCAAGCACGGGAACTGGCTCGTAAGCAACAGAGAGCCTTTCATGCGTTGCGAAACTTGCATGAGCTGTAATTCTAAACTTTTCACGCCACTAGAGACGGTGCGAAACGCAGTGGAAACGGATATCTTGCCCAGTAAGTTACATCGGATCGTTTTCGCTCCATACATTCGCGTATTATTAAATCGCTTATACTAATGCTTCTGTTTTAAGCGAAAAAAGTATAACGCGAGACAGTCAGCAAGATAGAGAATAAAGCGAGAATGCGATATATAAACAAAACTTTTGACATTTATATACATATATATATATTAGCTTGTGTACACACATTGATAGATTTATTTTTATTATTAACTTCCGCAATTATGCTTTTGTTATTTTATGATAACAAAGTAATTTTTATATAGAACGATATACTCTGCATAGTCCTTCTATAATAGCTGCTTTTTGAGGTACATTAATAAACAGCCATGCACATAATAAGGAAACCACTTGTAACCACTTGTAACCACTTGTTTCCGATCTCATTATTAAGGTCATAAACATCATTAGGACCGATCTGTGCTATGCTTTGATTCCGGTAATTTGCGGAAGCACTACGCTATCACGGATGTACGCAGAGTATGCAACTTCAATTTTACTAACAGTTTCTTTGATCAAGGTTATTTTTTTTTTTTATTAAGATTGAGGTAATAATAGTTTCTGTACCATAACCGAGTAACGAATATTAATTTATAAATTTTGTAACAGATTGAGAATTTGAGAACAATATCTGGAATTATTGACAAGTATTAGTTCTTTGTACGATCTTCATCGGGTGTCAAGATTAATAAAAGAATCAAATCGACGAAATGTTCCTATTCATTCTGCGATGATGTAAATACCTATGCGATGTCGATTCTGTAAAAACTTATTCACTATTTGGACGACGACGGCGACAATTTTCTCAGATCTTTATCGCGATTTAATGACTTATAAATGATTTATTTAGCTAACCATTAAACTAATAGCTAATCATTATCTTCATCTTTACATTCCTTTCTATTCCTTTCTTTCCTTCTTCTTTTTATCGAAATCTGAATTTGTAAGCGGTTTGATACGATTTCTCCTTACTCTATTTTCTCTGCTAAAATAAAAGATGATAAAGAGGAGTTAATTTACGAGTGAACGAGCAATTTCACGGCACAATTTTATTTGTTATCTATTTTTAGAGGTTTTTTCTCCCACAATTATTTATTATACGTTGAATAGATTCAATTAGAAAAGAGAATAATTCTGATTTATAATATTTATAACAGTAGAAGCAGACGATTTGCACAGACCGATGTTTTATTAAATATGAATTTCCGAGCCGTAATAGCTGCTTACTTTTATTTCAAGTTTATTTCATATCTCGATCACACCAACCTTTAGTTTCATAAAATATTTATGTTCAATTAACGGAACATAATGGAATGACTCATTGTAAGGACGAGCGCGCACCATCTGCGCCGGCAACCATCCGCATTAACGCACGAAAGTTCGTAATTACATTCCTTCGAAATACCCTGTGTGCAGGTAAAAAAAAATTTGAAACGAAAAAGAAACGATTTCTATTGTTCATCCGACTCATTCGCTCGATTGTGTACCCCACATGGAAATTTAAAGCAAGACCCTCGGCGGCGAGTCGATCGACCGACAGCGTGTACAGCCAAATCGGTTCCTATCGGGAGAAACGATTAAACTTTTGCTGCTAATTAATCGGAGCCTGGCTTGTAGCTTTACCGGGAGCGAAACCCGCGCCAAGCCGGGTAAATAACTTCCGCTCTAACGACGAGGAGGGAAAAGACGTGAGGGTTGCGAGAGCGACTATACATCGTCACAGTCACTTTTTGCGCGGCTGTGCCCTTTTTTATGGTCTCTTTACGGCTCTTTCATTTCCGTCGTCATCCAAGAACAGAGATACTTCATCTCTCTCTTTCTCCCTCCCTCCTTCTCTTTTTCTCTCTTTCTGTACCGAATACAAAATTTCGGGCTTTCTTTCTTCCTGCTGTGCATGAAAAAGAGAGAGAATATTTCTTTGTGATCTCAGTCGATTATTCAACACCTCCGTGAAATCCTGATGGTCCGGCGTAACGTTACGCTCTATGCTGACGACGAAGAGTTCACTCGAGGGCTGCGAAAACTTTAGCGGTCTTGAATCTCGGACAATTCGTATGTGTCATTTGCCTCGATTGTGTTGCTCGCGAAGAACACGATGTGCAAGCGTGACCCGAACAAGTTTGTGCAGAAGACAGCGCTATAATTTTACTTCTGCATTTGCTCTTGGAACGAATCCACGGGTTTACGAAAGATCTATCAACATGTTGGCTCACTGTATCTATGTAGGTGCACGTGTTGGATAATTTTCAGTTGCCAGTTGTGCTTCTGAATTTTGATAAATACAAAGGGACAATAAAATCAAATTATCAATTATCTGTATATTCTGCAAACAAAAGATATAATTATTTCTCATGAAAGTTCCATAATTACATGTTCCGTAATTACATGTTAAAATAAATTAAAGGGTCAATTGCAATCAATTCCATTAATTTCATGAAATTTTAGAACGCATTATTGCACGCGTGTTATATCCTACATTGGTAATTTACTGAATTTGGGGGACGATGCATGTTGATTTCGAAATTCAATGAAAGATATGTACTAAGAGACATGGTAGTGTCTCACGAGAAGCAGTGCGAAAAAAAAGACACTATTAGATATTTCGCTATGCGTTTTTCAGGCATTTTTATCATAAGACGACGAAGTACTCGATTATTGTTTAGTCAAGTTGCGACGGAGTTACAATTTAGAACTCACGTGATTGAGATAGATAGGTGAAAATTTTTCCCTCGCACTTCTAGCGCGACGCTAGGGCTTTATAATGTCCCGAGAAATGATTTATGATTTCCTCCAGTGTTTGTTTAGGTTTCCAATTTCTCTACCTCCGGTTGCGTTCCATTTTCTCTCAGACACAGCTTGTGCATTTCACATTTTATCCGCGTCGCCGGCAGGATTCACCGATCTATAAATCCTTAAGTCAATGCATGGATCCACGCGAGCGATATCTTCCGTTTTTGAATTTCGCCGCCGCCAATAAAGTCTCGGGACGAGAAAGCCAACTGCACCAAAAAGAAAAGTCTTTTTTACGGTTACATAGAAAAATTTTTCGGATATTCTTCTTCCGTTTCATAAAACTCTCATTGTTATGAAACTTTGTACGACGGATATTCACGACTTAAGTTAACTCCATTTGTTTCCGCATTTCTATCCTCTTTTCGCAATTTACGCAATGTCATTTATCTCGCGTCACGTTGCGTAATGTATGTACATTTTTCCTTAAAATACTTATGTTATATTATTTCATTCTAGTTAACGTTTCCGATGTGTAGATTATAAATCCTTATAATTATTAAAAATATCAGAGTAGCGATTAATGCTGTCGGCGTTCACTCTATTACGTCATTTGCGATGCGATGCATTTATAATACTTACTCGATTGACGGCGAACAATCAACTCCGAACTGAAAATACGGTAAAACTGTTGGTATATTTCATTTTGTAAAGCTGTTTTCGTATGTTGCTTGTTTAGATATAATTGTCATACACAAGCTTAACCCTTAAATGCATAATTTTTTATAGCATTTTGCGTATTTTTTAAATAAATAATGATTTCTTAAGGAATTTTACATTATTAAATATCAAAGAATGAAACCAGTACCTTGAGTTAAACATTATTTTGTTACTTTTAACTACCATGTGTATTGAAATTTATTACGTTAACACAAAACTATTATTTTAACTTCATTGGTTTAGTTAAATTAACGATATATTGAGTAGGAGCAGTGGCGACCTATAGAAATGGTTAAAAATGACTCGAATTGAGTATAATTTGACACTACGAATTTAACAGTGTAAAGAAATATTTAAAAAGTTCTTTTTTACTAATTTAAACTGTTTATAGATATAGTGAAGAAGGATTAGAGAAGGCTCTTCGTTATAAATTATCCACGTTTTTAGTTTGAACTTCATAAAGAAAAGTACACGGAACATCTCGAAAAATCGCTTGCATATATACAAAGCTGCGCAGTTAACGGTTAATCGGATCTTGAAGACAAAAAATACGATTTTACGTATAAGCAGTAACAAAATATGTAACATCGTGCATTTCTACCAGATACTTGTCGATACGTTAAAATGAGAGACGGCTCTCCTTTTTCTGTAATTCCTCTGTATCATGTATTTATTTATGTGCACACATAGTACTTGCCGCTTCAAGTTTGCCGCCCATGGGTGCGATAAAACAATTTTATGAATCAACGAGGGTTCGCGCTGTCCGGAAAGAGCATACGTCGGATAACGGAGATAAAGTATAAATTATGAAACCTATCTCTGACGATGATAAATGTTTCAATGTTTTTGCTTTCGATGAAAACGTGCAAAATGTTACGAAATAACCGTAATATCAAACGATGAATATGCCATGCCATGCTTTAATAAACACAATATCACATGTCGATAATTTTTTTTACTATATTTTTCCATCTTTGCGTCTTTAATTTATGATGTAGTTCTGAGGAATAAAAGGAATCAATTTTTAATCTATTTTAATCGATATTCATAATTTTTAATCGATATTTTCTATTTTATCCATAAATGGATATTAGAAATATAAGGATAAAATTTTTACAAATATATATTTTGTTGTTCGCGTTTTTACCTGTTCTGTCCCGCATAATATATCGCATCCACTGAGTGTCAGTTAAGACATTGTTTCAAAATGTCTTGGACATTTTAAACAACATCAAAATTCACTTTCAGCGGATGTTTAGTGTGAAAGCCGTAGTCTCTTTGTTGAAGAACAAACATTCAACGAGGACAAACTTCCTGAAGTCTTTTTGAATATCCGCTTCCTCTGTTATTGGGCCATTATAAATCCACTCAGAATGTAGTCACTTCCCAAAGGCTTCTATTTGTATGAGAGATTTTGTTTTTCTATTACAGTATTCTGAAAGTGGAAGTTTACATAGTGGATAACTCTATTCTTTTCTCATTTAACAAATGTACTCATTGGATCCTTATCCAGTTATCCCGCAGGTGCATTTATTCTATCGGTTTTTTTTCTTTAAGGAGAAATTAAGGAGAAACACAATAATTCTATGATAGAATATACAGATAAACGTTATATATTATTTATAATAAAACGCCCTTGTTGATTAATTATTAATTAATATTAATTAATAACTAATTATTTATTAATATTTTCCACTATTATATTCAATTTGATCAACTCAATTATTGTATTAAACCGTCATAGAATTATTTTCGTAACAGTTTATGCCATACGAACGATAATTTGAAGCATTTATTCGTTGTTTGCTCTTTTTGTTTATCGCTTGTGGCTGATGCAAATCTATGTTGTGTGAATCAAAATACAACAGGAAATGCAAACGACACATGTTTGGTTTCCCTATCAATAACATCGGATAATCTCATTCGGGTTGCTGTAGCTATTGACTCATTAATCTTTTCTTTGAAATATGACCTTTGATTGATAGAATGCGTAGAAGAGGTAATGGCGAAAGTGTAAATTTAAATCCCGCAGAAATGATTGATCCGCACGGTCATTTGGGTTTAGCGAACTCACGGACTCGAGCTCAATATGTGGACATTTACATCATATACACGCATTACACATCATATACATCTATAGATACACATTTTGATAATGCAATGAATTTTTGAGGAGAAATAAAAGCAAAATACAATCTAATTTAAGAATATTAAAAAGAATGACAATAAGAACAGGAACTATATAAGCCTTTGATATATAGATAAAACGGAACAGCGAAAGCTGAAGCTTGTTTATTATTTATATCTTTTAATTAAAAAAAAATTTGAATTTAATATAATTCTAGTTTTATCTAAATGGACTTTGGCTACTGCTATCTGTAATCAAACGAGATTCGATGGACTATAAATTATTTCGGGGTACTAGCTATATTCGATCTATAGCTTTACTCTCGCTAATAATTACATGTAATTAAAGAAAATTCTTTTTCCTGCTTAAGTTGAAATCTTAGGTTGAAATCTTAGCATATTTTATATGTATTTTGAATTACGATATTGACTTTATCGATGTAAAATTAAAATATATTTTATAATTTATCAATTAAAGTATTGAAGTTACAAAGGGGTACATGATTATACTAATGCAAAAATATTTAACTTCAATATAATTTTCATGATTTTTTGAAATAAAAATTTTAAAATACATACAATACAACATCAAAAGCAGTTTTCTGCTGAACTACACCCATATGTAAACGCTGGAAAAAGCATCGCGAGTAGAAAAAAACAGGTAGAATAACCCATGAAAGCACTCGGTCGCGTTTTGTGGATTTATAACGAGCACAGTGTAGGAAGGAAGGTGGACTCCTAAATTCACGGTCCACGAATCTCGCTATCTCTGCTGACGATTACGTAGTCGGGAGTTGAGATTCTTTTATCCTTAAGCCGGCAAAGAAGAATGCACTCCTTTCGTTCCCACGAAGACTGATCGCGCACTCGGAGATCTCGCGGCCGATCTCGGTTTTTAAGTACGAAACTTTTCGCGGCGTTGCGGGATGAAAATAAAATAAAAAAAGAATCAGATCGAGTTTTTTTAACGGGATAAAGAAAATTATTGTTCTCTTCTTATTGCTGCAATTTCTAGCAGAATCGTTTTACGGTAACCAGAGCGCGTAAAAAATTATCATTCGAATATAGGAGTGCGTTAAAGCCGAGGAATATATGTATGTATGTATATGTACGTAGGTAAAACGGAGAGAATGTATGCAGCGTAGACAGTATAATAGGAGTGAATATTTATCGTCGCGCAACGGAAATAATGTCGTAAATGCAAACGAATTTTATCTACAATTATAATTTCTTGAAGACAATTGAAGAACTTTTTATCCTGTACTACGTACTAGACGAAGCAAATACATTTGTCGAGAATAATTTATTTTTAATAAATTTATTTATTCTAGATATCAATATATACTTGCAATAATTGACTCCAGATATTATTTTGTAAAATATTATTTATTGAAATAAAATTGTTCTCATTATTTCATGCATCTGGAATTATGATAGAGAACTATAGTAATAGAACGATATCTCGTGGACAATGGAAGTATAACTCGAGATAATTGTTTTTGATATGATGGCAACACGAAGCTTTCTCTATTGTGACAAAATAAAACTTGACGAAGCAGAAAAATGTGTTTGGTGTGGAAAACATGATCCTTCTTTTTACTTTACTTCCTGAAAGGTGTTACTGCCAACTCAGGACCTTTTATTGGGTTTGAGATTACTTCAGGTTGCTTTCAGTTTACTTTTTCCTCCTTCAAGCACTTCATTTTCCACTAAATGGTCGATTCCAACCAAAACTATCAAAGTATCTACTTAAGTACAGGATTTAAATTCATAATTATCTTTTAATAATTAAACTTTTTATTTGTACGTTTTGTTCGTGCCAAAATGCTTAACGTTTGTTTTGGGAAAATTTCGATTTTGCTTATATGTATAAAGCTATCTGTGTTAATTAAGTTATGTATAAAAAATTATTTTGTAAAACTGTATTAGATTATTATTTTAGCGTTTAACTGTGTGTTTAACTGCAATTTTAATTAGTACCATTTGATTACGTAATCGCTAATTAGAGAGCAAAGGCTAATAAAAAAACGAGGCTCGATATCTACACTGAAAGAAAAGATTGGTTGCGTCAACCAACCGTTTTATTAGCGAAAATAAATAATTGTCCTTCTTAAAACATTAGAGTATACATTACTTTCTTACCAAATTTTTGGTAATGGACAAAAATTTTCGGCGACTATGTATACATTCCATAAGTGTATCCATACCTTTTAAAAAACTACATAAGAAGTAATTTGGACGAAAAATTGAAATAAAAACTGCGAGCATGAAGACGAAATGAATAATTCGGAAAAAATACGGACTTGTGTCGGTACTGTTGCACGTAAAAGTTACGTTTTCTTTCTAAACATATTTATGTTTGTGAGATTACTCGTTCAGAGTTGCAGTCTCAAGTCTAGAAAAGAAGAAAGATGGATTTCCGGATAATCTATATTTTTTTAAAGTATTCGAAAGTTACATTTCTTTATTATTACACTGTTACAGAAATTAATGTTTATTAAGAAAAAAACCTGTTGATTTCAATTCAATTGTACTCTGTGAACCGAGTATGATACGAATGTAAAATGAATTCTGTGTAAGACATTCATACACACTTTATTTTTTATTTTTAAAGAATATATATGCTTTAGTTTTCTTTGTTCGTGCGATAGTAAAACGTTTAGTAAAGCTTTTCTGTAGGTCGACAGACTTAAGGTAACAGGTCGAGGGTAACAGGCAACGTAACGACGTGTCACTCTGACGTCAATTTTATATTACGTTGACAAGCCAACGATACTAACGAGAAATAAAAATATAACATGACAGCTCATCGCGCACTGTCAATATCATGCATTACGTCGAATTGAAAAGTTTGCTTGTAACAAACACGTTAGAAGCATACCGCAACTCATGACGTAGTAAGACATATTGTGATTTTTATTGTAGATACAACTATATACAATCTAGTTATAACATTTATAAATTCAATTGGTATATATTATTATACAAGAAGACAGAAAATAAAAAGATAAAGAGAAGAAAATAAAAAACTTATTAAAAAAAAAAAAAAAAAAAATTAAAATTTTGTTTAAAAAATTGTATCTTGTACAAATGATGTAGTTCACGCTCGCGAACTACAATAATATGAAATATGAAATACAAATCATTTTCCGCGTGCATAATTTGTAAGAATTACAAGTAATTTTCTTGAATAATATTTTCTTTCTTAATTTGCATATGCCTTTTTCCTTGCATCTTATTTACCGTCCGAAATTACGACAAAAAGCTTTGTGATTTTTCAAAATTTAAGTCTTTCTGCAAGATTAATTCGATTTGGGTATTGACGTGCTGCGTTGTGAATTGGCTGGCGTATATACATGGAAATACTTTAGTAAATTGCACTTCTATAAAATTCGGTATGGACGATAAAAGGCTGCAACGTATGTGGAACATTTGATTTTTATTTTTCGTACAACTGCACGCATATATTCATTTTACGCAATGCACGCGCTTCGAAATATTCAATGACATGGCTCGTTGTCTGCCTCATGTCTCTTCGCTAGTATTCCGCTAGAATTATTCGTTATTTGTACGTTGCGAACAATAGAGAAACATTAATCTGCAAATTTGATACGGATGCCAATATATAATTTTCCAAAATGTGCCATTAAAATTAATTTCAGTTTCTTTAATTATTCTTGACAGTCGAATATTTATTAATATGTAAAAGCAATATTTTTTTTAATTTATTGAACGTTAAAGATCTTTTGTTTTCTGCTTTATTATTGGTAAATTTAACTTTGGAATTATTTCTTTTTAACAATTATGATAAAAAGATTTTTATTTAATAAAAATCTGTTATTCAGGTTATATCGACAATCTCAATTTATTAAAGAATTCCTCATTTAAAGAATAATGTAGTATTCTTTCTCTCATTGTTCACGATTCATATATTCGATTGATAATTTTTCAAACTTCAAAAATATGGAAGAAATAGCCGTTTATATATGCATGTTATTGTCATTCTCAATGACGCGATAAATTGAGCGGAATTTTTCATGTACGCGTTTCCGGCCGGAGCGATATTCTCATTGTCGTCGAATGACGATGAAGAAGTTCAAGGTTTACGAGAGACGGCGTCGCAACGCCGGCAGGCCAGCAGCAGCGTGGCGATACCGGGGCCAGAAGAACCGTATTACGGAAAAGGGGAACGGAAGAGGAACGAATCTGGGCGATGGTCGAAAAACGTGTGGAGAAATTGTCGGTACCCACGAGAATTCGGTTGCCAGTCGAACGTGGAGGAACTCTGTGCCTCGAAGGCGATTTGTGAGAATAAAACTTCTCTGATTGAATCGTCCGTACGAACGTCACATCCGACGTCGTTCATTGCAACCAAGAAAAAGGGAAACGTTCATGTTGCGGCATAAGCATATATATAGTGACGTAAAATAACATTTATAATATCGGGAAATAATGATTATTCCAATCTCTGATTGAATGGATAATCAACACAGCAGTCACGCATAATCTTTGATTGAAAGCATAATTAAGGAAAAGTAATTGCGTGTTATCTTTAATCTGCAAATTGAAAGCACCATTATAGATTAGTATTTATAATTAGTATTTATAAATTCTTATTAAATCACCCAAATTTCTTCACATTATACTAAAATGTTATTTTTGTACGTCATTTCTATATAAATTGAGATTGGATCTAATTTAATTTAAATAACGTATAAAAGAGTGAGTTCGGTAAAATATTTCGTTGATGTTTGCGCTAGCTTTTAATTGCATATTTTTGTGCCGCTTTTTACTATTGCTGCCTTTCATTACAAAAGTACTGAGTGAGATATTTCATGAAATTACAGAAAATTCTTTATGAAAAATATTTTATTAAATGTGATTTTGATATATGTTCTATCTATTTTATTTACAAACAATCAAAAGCTCTATATTCTTTACAAATTCAATTTTACATCAAAGGTTTGCAAATTAAATTATCAGATGCTATTCTTATTTCTAAATGTAATATTTCTCTTTATTATAATCATTTTTCTAAAAAAGATGTCATTTTTTCTATTTTATTTTGTCGAGTTTACAGAACTAAATATGTCGACACATAGATCATAGGTTGTCATTTGCTTATGGATCGATGAGTTTTCCATTTGGTGGAACGTCACGCGTTTAATTGAACAAAGTTATTTGGTTACAAATTTTGAAATATAATATTCACGGTTTATTAATCAGATGGAACATGCCGCTAATTAATAATTATGATTAATGATTATTATAGCTGAGTACTGAAATGGCGCGATGCTGAAATATAAGAAAAGATTCACGTCAAAACATTTAATGTATATTTTATGTTTCAATACGTGTTCGTAAATTGGAGTTTATCCTGCATCGCGATTTTGCCATGGCAGCATATTGATTGCTAGGCGCACATTTTATTAAACAATCTCACTTAATATAAATATGTATGTTTATCGATCGGCGCGTTACCGTGGACAAATTTAATTCGGTTTTGTCTGTACACACCTCTGCATTTGCAAGCACAGCCGATACTATCGAGTATCTTTATTAATACTGCGTATCAAAATCGAGTTTCCAATTTCCCACATCCGGTTTGTAGATAACATTGTGAATAACGTTGTAACGAACATTCAAAATTTATCGATTTGGTTCCTACGGTATACCTATATGAGATACGTTTCCGCGATCCTTTTATCAGTATCGTTAGTATTTGTTCAACATATCTAAAATCGTTACATTAACTTAAAACCGCAATACGTCATATGAAATTATTTATCAAAAACGTAAAAGCAAATTGCGCAAAATTATTTTAATACACCTATGTGCTGCGACTTATCGAGTCACTTCCTGGCAACCTTGCTTTTATGCTTTTCATCGCATAAAAAGCTTATTGTACATCCGTTCGCCTTAATAATGATTAATTGATTATCTTGAAGCTCATCAACGAATACGCGAATTCAAAGCGTGAGGTAATAAATTAACGCCGGTACCTTAGTCTCACTTGGAAAACTACCAATCGGCCATAGCTAATTAATTATAGCGATGGAAATACGAGACGCATAAATCGATTGTCGCAGTTCCGCACTTTCATTATTGCTCCGGTCTTTTAGTTTGCATCTAAAGCTACCGCTACATCAATTTTGGAAGCTTAACTGGCGACGGCGTGTGTAATTAAAAAGTATCGGAAGCAACTCCGATGAGCTACCGATAGGGACTCCAGAAAAAAAACTACGACTCGTGAAACAAATAGACGCAATAGCGAGTATTGGTACGGCAATATTAACTCATGAAGGAGAAATTAATTCTCAGTAATTTTTACATACATAAAAGGTATTACTTCACATATTTCTCCTGAATGATGGCTGATAAAATACATATCTTTTCAATGATTAAATAGAAAGAAATTAATTAATTTATTATATATTTAATTAATAAATTTATTATCTATTTTTTTATTAGTTAAACACATAGATATATAATAATATAATATAGAATAATAAAGTGCAATAATAACTAATTTACAACTTTTTATTATACGTATGAAAAAACGATAATACGTAATTTTTGTTTGTTTGTTAAATACAATATACATAATTACAAAATTATAAGCGTAGATCAGTCTTTAATTCAGTGGAGTGTTGATATATATGATTCGGCACATAGATAAATGATATCGCTCAAGCAACAAAGCTGAGTCTCAAGACACATAGCGCTGAGATAACACGAATTTGCTGCGCATCACTACTAGAGTTTCCCTCTGTTTAGCCGATTTTGCAGGTGCGGAAGAAAATTACCGAGAAACATGAAACGCTAACTCAGATGTGTAAGCATCTGAGAGAAAACAAGGTTAATCGCTTGGAACGTAGAAACTCTGCGCACTCCATCAATGAAAAATGCTTCATTTCTTTTTTCGTTAAAAAAATCGACAAGAAGCGATCGCAGAATTGTAAGAAGATACATTTTAGAAGAATTATTTTAACATAGACATACTAAGTATTATATAACGCAATATGGATTTATTTAATAAATTTATAAATACATAATATATATCTCAACTTTTTTGCAGTAATATATTTTTGTAATCTGACGACTGCTCATTGCACTCTTATTTGCATCGTCACTAAACATGTAAAAATGTAAAAGTATTTCTTATGTGGCTGCGGTAAAACGCGCGTTCATTTTAATATGAAAGAGTTTGGAATGAACATCGCAGATTTATTGAAGAATTCTATAATGACAGCACGACGGAAGAAAATCTTCGATGCAGCACGTCGCCGGAAATTTAAATGCGAGTATCCGATAGAATGTTAGAAAGAGAGAGAGAGAGAGAGAGAGAGAGGGAGAGAGAGAGGGGGGAGATCGCAAACTCAGTCGCCAAGTCAAAATTAAAACGTTCCTTCGTAAACGTAAAGCGTAATTTAACTTTCTGAACGGTGGATCAAAGTGATAGTCGCGCCGAGCGTCTAATTATGGATTATACAGAAGACGAAAGACAATGGGGAACAGGTGTTCACCGTGAATAATCTCGAAAGCGAACAGCTTCTTCGATTGTGTCTTTTATCTTTTAAGACTGGAAAAATCTACGAGCAGGATAATATTCCGATAATACGGCCAATCAGCTTGGAAAAAAAACGCTGTTCAATATGTAACTTAATAGCCGTTCCGCCAGTATCTAAAAGGCTCTCAGGCTCGCATTCACGTTCTGTAGAAGCGTACAAGATTTTTATTAAATTGCACGGTAACTGGGCTAATGAAGGAGGAGCTATAACAAAAAAGCATTATAAAAGTAAAAATTGAAATATAATATCTCATGAAAAAACCTTACAAATGTGTAAAAAATACGCCTAGGATACAGAAAATATTGAAATATAATATTATGCTTGTCCTTTTGCTGTTACCGATTATTTATTTTAAAATGAATTCCGAGTAAAGGGAAAATTATTTGTAACGTAGAAATATACGAACTTCTATTTTAGTAATATGATATAAATATAATATAAATATAAGCTATTTGAATATTTATATAAGATATGTAAAATTGATGTTTATTGTGTGAAAAGATTACAAAAGAAGCATTCTCTTAAATATATTTTTTACATCGAATGCATTTAATTAATATCCAAATACAATTAAAAACGTACAAGTATGTATCATGCGACGAATGCGAGAATGCAGAAATATACACTCGGGTAAAACTCTTTTCGGTAAGAGCCGCGGGCTGTTCCACCTATCATTCTTTGTTACACGATAGTAAACATCCCGAAGCGCGTTTCTCGGCAGTCGCTAGTCGTTGGTTAATAAACTTGTTAAACGAAGTAAAGAAATGTCTGTCGTTGCACTCGGACGATCCGGACATATAAAATATGGCGCAGGGTTCGACAGGCTGATCTCATCGCCGAAATGACTACTTCTTCCACACCCCGCCCGACAATATCAGCCTGCTAACCCTGCCCACTCTGATGAAATTTCAGCCTCCAGATTCAGGATGCACGTGTCCTTATTCTCTCGTCGGTATTTACGTAATATAGTAGAGGGTATAGTAGTAGAGTGTACTAATATTTCTGTTCATCTGACTACACAGCCACCGGATATTGACTCTCACATAAATTCTCATGGGGAAGCAAGAAAGGAAATAGACGGCGCAATATTTTCATACTCGTGCGTGTGGGAGTTGAGACAAACGATATCTCCGAAACCGAACATGGTGAGGTTGATATTTATAGAAGCACCGTCGACTTTTACGGAGTTAGCAGAAAAATGAGATTGGTTCGCCGTCGTTCGTCGGTAATACTTCATCGCAATTTTTCGGCAAATTTGATGCGTCCGTGTGCGCGATTTCCGATATAGTCTATTCATCTTGGAACTGCAATTTTCGTCCCCCCATCGCTTTTAGATGAATCACAATAGTCATTACTTCGGAATATAATCCAGTTGTTGTTCGTTTGAGATGTAAAATGGTTTATTCATACGCTCAATCTATCGATATTCGCATTTGTCCCTTGCGGTGGTAAAGCACTTTCCAGACACAAACGATCCACTCGGAAAATGGGCGAAACTTGGTCATCTGGAGCACTTCCTCTTCGGTCGAGTACTATAGTTTGATGCATGCGACAGTCTGTTATAATTACTAGAAATTCAGGGACAACGCGGAACTGTATGACTTGGGCTTTACACGAATAACTGACCTCTTTGGCAAATTAGTTCGTCAAAGTTCTGTATATTTGGTGTATTTAACATTAATTATATTTTGAGTCTCATCTCACGTTGCAATATGAAATGCTATGTAAACATATTATTAGACAAAATAAAAATCAGAATGAGTGTGATTCAATAAAGCTCTAAATCAAAATAAAAATACAGACTGCAATAATAATTTTGTTATAAGATTTGTATTAAGATATCGATGTAGAATTTATATATATTTGTGACAAATAAGAGAAATTTGTAAAAGCTAATAGTGAGCAATATTTTATGCAATTTTAGCGAAAGATGAATTAATTTAACAACATATTTAAATTTTAAAATTTAATAAATGGAAGTAAGAAATAAATTTGCAGCCATGTTGAGTGCGACGGTTTCACGTCTTGCTACATGTTATAAACGCGAGTTTGTTCTTCTTTGTAACGCTGAAGACACTTAGGTCAGGCACGTAGCCAGAAACCCGCGGTAAAGAAAATGGATAGTTTTGAAAAGTAGTTGGCATTCTCGGGTACTTTTTTACGACGCAGTTTTTTCGTCGTAAATGAGTAACGTTACTTTTATATTGTTTATACAAGAAAGATATCGTATACAAAAATGTATATTGTAGAAGAAAATATCGCAAAGTATAATAATACTTTAATTTCGTAGATTTACAAAAATTATTATAAATAACGCAATAATTTTTAGCATTTAAAGCGAGTGTAAAATAACGTTTTCTAGACATTTTATAGAAAAAAACGACTTTATCACGCGAAAAGTGTAAGATTTATTTATTTGTCGTGACAATTGACTTATTTATTCCGAGAGACAGATTCAATGATCCTTTATTCACGTTACGCCAATGAAGATTTGTACAATTGTAGCAAATCCGTGAGCGCGTTTCGCGCAGGGATTTGCAAATCTAGAAGATACCCCGAGGAGGAGGATTACGTCCGCCCGCATCTGGTTATCAAGTTAGGCCGGATTCATAGCATTATCCTCCTTTTTCTCGCCGATATTTTATCTCGCTGTCATTTTCACCATTTCTCAAGTTCTAATAGCTTTCACAGTTTGATCAAGCTCACTGCGTGTATACAGACATGTGTCAAATAGATTCTCCACACGCTCCACACAAATGGACAATGAATGCGTGTATATCACGCACACACATCCGTGCCCTAGAGCATATCGCGAGTTTTTTTCCGCGTAAAAGTCAGTTTTATCGGATTTGTCGCGAGACAGAAGTCGCGGAAAAATTTTTGACATATAAGATTTATGGTCTCTATCTCGGATAGAACTCGGCGAAATGACACATACAACCATTGGAAAAACAAAACAATAAACAACAAAAAAGTATTTATCCAAACAATGATAATTTTTAACAAAATTAATTTTTTAATTTAAGTAAAAATAGTTTATTTCATAAGAACGTTAACATTAACATATTACGAGATAGATGGTGTGAATGAAAATCACTACTTAAACTTTAAAATTAAAAATTGTAACTTTTTAAAGTAAAAATGGTGCTTTCATCGTGCTTTAAATTTTAAGCGGAAAAATTTGCACTTTGTTGCGCATATTTTATCAGCACGAGCCATTTTGCTTCCTCATAGAGGAAGCTTTGTGATGGTGAAAAAATTTTTTTTCGAGATTTTGATGGAAATAGGTTTAGAATGTTCTAAAATGTCGAAAAATCGTATTAGTAAAAAATGTCCGGAAGTATGTATGTATGTGTGTGTGTGTGTGTGTGTGTACGGATTTTTTGTACACGCATCTACTTCTACAATTTTTTAGATACCGGGTTGAAATTTGGCACACAAATAGAGTATCATAGAAAGTATGTCCTCCTCAAATTTTATTAAAATCCATAAAACGGTATAGATTTTATGCAGATTTTCATTTTTTTGAAAAATGTGTTTTACGCTGCATCTTTCTCAATATTTGAGATAGCGATCTATTTTTAACTCTATTATATTTTTGAGTTTTTTTTACCCCTATTTCATATATAATTCATTAAAATTTGATTGATTAGATCTCGTGTTACACACATTTGAAATTTCGGAGAATTATACATACAGTTTCTAATTTATATAATAATTGAAATCGAGTTAAAATGTTCATATTTGATAGCTTCGGTTTTATCTCGAAAAATCGTATTAGTAAAAAATGTCCGGAAGTATGTATGTATGT
>NW_020222808.1:587344-725299 GCF_003070985.1 Temnothorax curvispinosus
AAAATGTCCGGAAGTATGTATGTATGTGTGTGTGTGTGTGTGTGTGTGTACGGATTTTTTGTACACGCATCTACTTCTACAATTTTTTAGATACCTGGTTGAAATTTTTAAAGAGGTTAAGTTTTTAAAGAGTTAGGTGTGCGAGTAGAAACCTGCACATTGCTTGATTAGAGTTTTTAAGTGTTTAAGTAGAAACCTTCGCACACAAAGCTTCCTCTATGAGGAAGCCAACACAAATAAATACTGAAAATTATACATTGAAAAAAATAATGCTTCATCAACTTGCACACTTAATAACTATGAGGAAGCAATGTGCAAGTTTCAACTTGTGCTTGAATATTGCCATCGTTATCGCGATAAGCAAAAGGAGCTTAAATCACGACAAACGTCTCGATGGCTGGCGATGAAACTCTTGGCGCCATCGTAGATTTTGGCCTAGACGCTGTGACCCTTAATGCTACGAAGTAGAAGTCGAAGTATCTGCATTGGCGCAAGATACAATGTTATGCAGTACACATGTTGCAGCATTAGGAGACATTTTTGAATATCGCACGAAATACACAAAACAAATGCAGGTCGTTATCGATGAAAAAGCTTTCTTCCTAAGCGAAGAGAAAGTCGAGATATTTGACGAAAACGTTGCAACATTTCACTGAAATATCTTACGTGTAATCTACGCGTTCACATAAAATATGTGTTTACTGTCCCATTTTTTTATTTCACTCTCGGCTGTTGAAATGATTGTCAAAAAATAGCAAAGTTACAGATGATTTTGTGTGTTGCTATAAGGCTTTTGTATTATATGCGCTAACGTACGTTTTATCATTTTAAAACTTTCTGTTTTGTTTGATAATTTCGGAAATTTAGATTCTCGACAGCCATTATGTATAATGTGTGTAATGTGTATAATCAATTGTTTGCATTTGTGTTAAATTCAATCTTCTATACGTTCATAAACCGCGATATAATCATATGAAAGATTTCTCTTTTTCCGCTCATATATTTTATCATAATAAAGTATATATTTATCTTTTACACCAAAATAATAAATTGTAATAAAGGATATCTCCCTTCAATTCATAAAATTAAAACTTATAATATATTGACACTGTTTAATTAAATTATTAATCTATGGACATTGATTAATTGTTTGCGTTATCTTCAATCCTCTTCTATTAATTCGATTTTAAAATGCACGCGATTTATTATATCTAATTAATATTTTAATTAAATACGTATCTCGCGCAATCTATTTTGCAGTTCTGTAATCTCTTTATTGGATACAACTTGTCTTTATTATAATTTACAAAGCGCTATGTAATACGCATTTCGAAAGACATCCTTGGCGTTTGAATATTATCTGTACCCTCCTATTACTGCCATTCGAAAAAAAAGATGTTTTCCTTGCATCGCGAATTAGAAAACTCTCAATGAGATCTCAACTTTTATAAGATCAACAGGTTCGGCTTTAAACTCTTAGCAAGGACAATTAAGATACTTTCGCGCAATCGTATTTGAAATCAGAGAAAACATATTAAAAATTAAATACTGTACAGAGTAGAAACGATCATTCAATTGTTATAAATAAAACACATGTTTAAAAAAAACTGTTTGTCAGATGACATAAAATAATCTTCTCTTCTCTGTCTGTCTAAATTGAGAGAAAAATATATTCGAATAATTGCTAAATATGTGTTCTGTGCCCAAAATGCTCGAAATATTTGTTGCTGGAAAACAAGTCAGTTTTTGTCGTCGCAAAATACTCGCTCGCGCAGTTTATATGTATACACAACTGTGGCTCTGAGTATCAGCTCCACGTGAATATCACTCGTTACAGACGACAGCGTTGCAGCGCGATGCAATCAAGCGCGTGCTGGATATGGATCAAGGCTCGGTACGCCGATACTTATTCGCCAGACATTCCAATATTGCAACTCAGCATTTTGCACCGTCGGTCGTATCGATTCTTTCACCTTTTCCGCGTTTACCTACATACTCGCAGCGTATATACTTTCATATACACATCTGTATATTATCGAGAAAAAGCAAAATACAAATCGCTACGAGATTCGATAAAAGAACGACGTCGGCAAATAACAACGTTGCAAGAAGATACGACATTTGCATGAAAACTATCGTGTGTTTGATTATTACCAGGTTTCTGGGTCGAAAACTGAATTATGCATTATGTCGCTCTGTCGAAATATTTAGTCATGCATGCATTCAAAAAAAATTTCATATCTTCTGCGGCTATAAATATTACTTAAGATGTGCATTGCATTACATATTTTTATACGCTTTTTATTCTTGCTTTAACATTGTGCCATGTATTGTACATTATAATACATGGCATTATAAACTATTGTATTATTTATAAGCGTATTATACAAATCTATCGATCTATCGATCTCTTCTCTCTTCATCTTTTCTAGTTAGCGATCTTTGCTATTGGGTTAAAAAAGATGTCCATCAGAATAATGTCTATTATGTTCATATGTCTAGAATAAATCCGGATATCAGTGCATCTCTCGTTTTACATTCTCTTTGAGTGCGAGTGATTTGGTCGCAATCAACAAATGTACCATTTGGATATTAGCTGTCTAGTACCGATCGAACTTCTTATTGTAGCTAATCGATTGCCTGCATCGTACGATTTGTCAGTCATCTAATAGCAACACTTGCATTGTGATTTTGTACTTACTTTTTAGTTTCTAAATTTTTGAAGGAATGACTATTAAACTCTATGATTTTTATTGTTATGTGGAAGACGGTTCATAAATTTTTAGTACTTTTAAATAATATTTTCTAATGTCAATTTGACAAAAATAGAATATATATACGAAAAAATTTTGTTTGATGTTGCTATATATAATAGTAATTAGTAGCTTTTTATATGAAACAAGAAGCATTGTATTATTGCGAAATATCCAGATTCTAGATCGTGGAGGAAATTCGCAGGAATTTGATTGCAATGTAGTTCAAAAACTCATTTCAATAGCTTCGTTTTAACATTCAGAAAGAATGGTTATAGGCAAATTTTTAGGTCATGAAATCTGTACCTTCCTAAAAATTTGTCAGCTTTTTATGACCATGCACTCGAATAGACTGATTATATATTCTGCGAAACTAATTTTTCGCCTGGCATAGCGCCAAATCAATTCAATAAAATTTTTACTTCTTTAACAAATGTCCATTATCAGAAATTTTGCGGAATTGTAGTAAAACAGTAACATTTTACATATTTTAATATGTGTGGAAAGGACTCCTTATAAATATGTATATGTGTAGTATCCTAAAACTGACGGTTTATGGCTTTCAATCTACTTAAAAGAAATGCGCCATTAGTGAAACGCGTCTTGAGTAGTATGAAAATTCGCATATAAACAAACACAATGAAGAAAAAAAATATAGAGTTATATATACATAATATGAATATATTATTTTTATATATGTACATAGATATTAATTATTTTCATAATATTATTTCTTTTTGCAAAAATAGTGTTAAAATGAGATTTTTTCGTCGAGATTTTATTTTTATCAAATTAGAAGGTATTATTTAAAAGTATTGAAAATTTGTAAGTAATTTAATAACATATAACAATAACATATAACAATAATGTAGAGTAATTATTTTTTTAAATTCAGAAATTCAAACTTCCAATTTTCAGATTATGAATGATTGTAACTTGAAAACTGTTTATTTTCACAAATTGTGCCTGTTAATATTTTTCATCAGTATGAAAAGAAATATAATATATTGAAAGCTTATTTACTTTGATTTCAATTTCCATAAGATTTTGTGCGACGTCTCTTTTCGCTCAATATAATTTATATAAGAATACTTTTTATTATTATATTAAAAAATATTTACAATGTTGTCAATGAATTTTCCATTTACGATGTGAAGAAAATAGAAGACAATGAAAGTATAAAATATACAAATGTAGTCACCAAGTTCCTTTAAAAATTACAATTTTTTGATATATTAAAAATAGCAACAACTTTTTTTCTCTCTTTAATTCTTTGAATTTTTGAACATTTATAATTATAAATTTTGTTTCTTCTAATCTTTGTGTGAATTTCTGAATTCTTTAATTTTTAAATCTCTGAATTTTTTTTAATTGACGAATTATAATTTTATTGCAAAAAATTTCTGAATTGTCTATTTCTAGAGAATCTTGTAGTACACATATGAAATTCTGTTAGCAAATAATTATTCTAAAAGCTGCAAAAACTAGTTGCATCGCAAAAGTTTAAAGTGGCATACAGTAAATGATCATAAAGTACACCGTACTAAGAAACGGTAGATAACCGGCAAACGACCGTGAAAATTCTCGGTTCTCTTGATGTATTCGTTTATCGTTCTCTGCGTGGTACTAGTCTTTATCGCAGCTCATCTCGCGACAATGATAAATACATAAATAAAACGCGCATGTGAGCTTGCGCTTATACGATGTTTTACATAAGCACCGTAGAACGTAGGCCAGCAGACATTCCGCGGGCGTCTTACGATCGTGCCTCAAATTTATATTGCAACCTATATTACTGCTCGTTGCAAGAAATTGTAGTCATGGTTGTGCAGGAGAGCTCTATGCGTGTATATACACTGACATCTCGAATGCATGTGCATGAATCGCCGTCGATCTTACTGTGTAGTAAGTTATCTCGTTTCACCAGTCCCGAGTTACGAGTAGAAAATCTTATTGTTGCAAGCACATTTGGAGCAGACATTCGGACCGAACGGAAAAATCGATACTCGAACTATTTTGCAGGGATTTGACAAAGCGGTGATGCAAGCCAGAAATTTTGAAAGCAAAAAAAATTTACGAAAATATTTAATAAAAGTTTCGATAACAAACTTTGATTTTTTCGAGACAAACAGTTCAATATTTATGTTTCTTAGTTGTTCTTAAAGAAATAGAAATTTGTTCATATATTTCATTTAGCAAGAGCAGAAAAAGTTTCAATATCAAATTTCGTGATAGCGTAGTATTCTTTCAAGTAATAAATAATCGTAAGAAACTTACTTTAAAAAAAGTAAAAATAAGCACCAAAGTGTACGTGCTCCGTATTAACTGAACTTTATTTGTAGTTTCTACTACAAAAATAATGACACTAGAAGGTTTACACTAACAAGGGGACACTACGCGCTGCTTTCCACCGATTATAATGATGAAACTTGCAGGAGTGATAGGGGATAAGTGTATTTATGTAACAATTTCACGTCCAAACTATGAGAAGTGCTATTGTTTCAAGCATTGTTTGCTTGAAACATCACACTGTGTATAAATTGTTTTAAAAAATTAATTTGTTATTATTAATTATTATTTAATCAGTAATAAAGTAAAACTAGGAATAAATTATTATAATTTATATATAGATAATGAATAAGTAGAAAAGTAGCAAAACTGCATTTAGCCGTTGCTAGTTGCTGCAAACAGGGACAATTTTGTGGAAACATTCAAAAACATTACCCATAGAAATACATGCAAATGTAATTATTAGTTTAGACGAAAGATCTCACCAAGCCACCAACAATGATCCCGAATTCTAGTGCCCCTGGCAATTTTGCAGCAAATATGACTAGCTTTAAAAAATGATTCTGAGACATGCTTAAATCATTTCCTAAAGTTTTATTTTAATCGCGAGTGTAGAAGATAAGAAGACATAATATATGGATATGCAGCGGAAAGATCCACCTATGACTGTTTATAACTCGGCTCCTAGGGCCCATTCAGAAAAACGGTTTTACAGGTATTCACTACATAATATCTCCTGCAACTTCTGCAAGTTTCATAATTGATGAAGAGCAGCGCGTAGTGTCCTTTTGTCAGTGTTGCACATTTGCGCGCGCAATTAAGGTAATGAGAAGGTAACGATACAATTTTTAACCCCGACAAAGATCGCCGACAATGCGTGATGGAAATTCGTCATACAAAAGCGAGATCACGATGTATCATGAAAATCCGGATTTGCCCCATTATTAGGTATATTACGAAATAGAAATATTAAAATAGAAACTTAAAAATATTTTTTTAAAAAACATTAAATAGAAATTTCTGGAAATAAATAAAATTGATAAAGAAGCTAAGAAAAGTTATTAAAATTTAATGATACGTTTAAAATTTAATTATGTTCTAAAATATTTTAAACATACAATTTTTAATAACTTTATAATGTTTTAATAAAAAAATATCTAATATTTATTTTGGCTTGCTCAATAAGATACTTATTTCTTAAAAAATAAATAGACCTTGACTTTTTACATAAATTATACACTTCTCTTTAGATACGTGCGCACACAGAAAAGTGTACACAAGACGAACATTGTTCGAGTTTTGCGAAAATGATGGCTATTGCGATGATATAATTTTATACTACATATAATTTTCTAGTAATTTAGATATTGAATGCATTTAAATACTGTACATTACTTTTACATAATGTATAGTAAGATAATGACACAATTAGTATACACTAGCAGTAGCTGTTGCAATAGTACTCCAATTTTTTTAAGTATTTGTGTATACATTGTGCATACTCTTTAGAGCTTTCTGCACCTACGTAGTAAAACGTAACCAAATTCGCAAGCATGACGAATGTCAGGTGGCCGAGCTTTGTGCAACAACGCTGCTGCATTAACAAGTTAAACCTTTTCGTGGCATTTTCTAACAGAAAAAATTTTAGATGGAAATTTGGACGACGTTTCTTAATCGTAATCGTAAAATTTTGCAACTTGAGCTTTGGAATATCTCAACATAGAAAACTCATAGAGCAAAAGTAAAGACAATTTTGTTATATAATATTAATCCAACAAATCAATTTAGTCTCTCTAGAAACCTATTGGTTCAGCCGTTATAACTGAACGATAAATCTTGTCTGCACTCAACTAAGTTGAGCGGTCTAAGTATAGCGTCCGTGCCTTGCTTCTCGTGTATGCACTTGGCACGAGACACTACTATGTCTCTGGATTATAATTATTTTTTACTTATTTTTATAAATTTTTGGCAGGTTAGTATTTTTGAAAATTATATATATATATTACATATAATTTAATTTTGCTTACATATTTTATATATTTTTGAGTTTTATTACATAAACAAAATGCGTCTTTGGAAATTAAAAATTTTTCGTTTGATAGAGAAATGATGAAAAACGAGAACGAATCAAAACTGCCACCCTGAAAAATCTGTTAGGAAATTGGTTAGTTCACTATTTACTAGTCTTCAAAGAATTACGCGAAAATGGACTTTAAAGAGTTACGATATTTCCGTGGACGAAATCGAAGAAATATTTGCCTTAAAATACGTAGTATATGGTATCGTTATTTCTCCATTATACTTGGCTCGTTGCGCATGTATATTGCACGTTAACGCATCAAAGTAACAGATAAATGCATAAAGTGCATAGGTGCCTTAGTTATTATATGTGCATAATATCCATGCAAAGTGCGAAATAAAGCTTAAAAATGAAGTGACTTTTATCTCATTAATATAAAGCATATTCGATTATCTGTCGAATTATCTCATTATCTCGATAAAACACGAGATTTCTTTGACACTTTTCACTTTTTTTCATTGCTTTATTGAAGCGATCGCGTTAATTATTTATCTTTTTAGGGGCCCTTATGCGAATTAGCTTGCTGCCACGGCACAAAGGTGATGCGTAAGTGAGAAGAGAATTAAATGCGATGAAATTATTGATAGCACGTTTTTATGCCGAGGCATAGTCGCAGCACGAATCGTTATTGTACTCCAGGGAAATTGAATGTGATGGTCGCTGAGAAAATAGGATACGGTTAGAAAACTCGTTACACGACATACAAAAAAAAAACAGAACTTACAAAATATTGCATGTAAGCCATGAATTAAGTCAGAATCAAAAATTAATGGAAATGATAGATTTAATCCATTTAGCTTTTGGTTATTCATTACAATGAAATTATAAATAGCAATTGTTGAAAGATAATAATGGAGTTTTTACGTTATCTGTGTAACGACATTATCTATCAATATTTTTTCCAATCCATTCAGTTTTGAAAGTAAATAAAAATTGAACGAAATTGAAAGAAATTAGTCAAATTTTCGCCCATATGTATTTCATTTGATTCCTTTCCGAACTGTACATGGCCGAGCAAAGGCATTATTGCAGATTTTCAGCTCTGAAAATGCGCACGCAGCGCATTTCACAGCGAGCGAACGATATTATAGCGCGATCTTATCGTCACTTTATAACGCGGATTAACTCGAAACGTATCTCGTTGCATGGTACGCGCGCATTAGCGCCATAAATTACGTCTCTCGATTATTCCAGTTTACACTTATATATAATGAATAACATCTTCTGATTTACGCGGATAATTATCTGCCTTTATTCTCTTCACAATTCATAGTTACACATTTTTTTAAAAAAATTTTTATTATTTATTAAAATATAACAAGAGATACATGATTATCCATGACTCATGTGCAATTTAAATTGCATATTGAAAATTTCACGAACTTACTTAATTAAATAAGAAATTCCTTGATACAAATAATAGTCGAAAAAAAAACGCAAGTATTATCACTTGGTGAAAACTTGACGGTTAGATAATTCTAATGATCCTTCAGATATCCTAATTAGTCTCACAGTTTTCTGACCGATTGTTCTTCCGTTTCATAAGTGCGAAATCGAGCGTGGCCGTTCGCGAATTGAGCCTTAGCCGGAAACAGTTACGTCCGTTGAAGTTCAAACGAGAAAATTCACCGGTTGCCTCCCCATCGATTCCCGAGTTCGTTTATCGGCGAGCGTGCGTTCGAGGATCGGGAACGGAGAAATCAAGGAAAAAAGCGCCGGAACGCGCAGGACGAAGGAGCGAGAATTCCGGTTCTTTATGAAAACTACTTAGCCAAACGATAGGATCTAGTAGAGTCGCTTCAAGTAATTTTCGGCAGGCTTTAATGGAAGAAACGGTGCTGGCTGCAGATAAGGATGCCTTATCGACCTGCTCGCCGAGACCTGATGATTTCATTGCCACGCATCACCAGTCTCCTTTAATGTGCGTGATAGAAATTATACGTTATTGTTTCGTGCGGCTTCTTTCGCATTCTCATTTCTTGTGTTGTGTTAATTAATATACTCAATCAGTATTATTATGTAGCATTAACATATAATAATATTTCAAAAATATATTTATTAAAGTTTTTTGAAGCACTTCCAGAGTTGTATTCTGAATATGCACAATCTTATTCATGTTGCAGATTATTCAAAAAATTTAGGCTATAATTTAAACTATATTAACTGTTATCCTTTCGAAAGTTATTTATTATAGGATTACTCAAACGGTATATTCGAAAAGCTGATAAACCTTTAGAGCAAGTGTGTCGTAGATTAAGTGAAAAAGAAAAGAGAAAGTGTAATAAGCCTTCCATTCCTCTTTTTTTTGAAATTTTAAAGTTACAAAAATCGAATAATAAAACGTTTGTTTCTAAATTAAAAATAAATGGATCTTTTGTTATTAGTAATAATTATCCGAATAAATTTCTATACGGGGGGTTATTACTTCTTTTAATACGATAAACGTTTTAAATAAAATTTGTATCTGTGAATCCACTATCTCTTTATTACACGTCAAATTTATATCATGTATCTTTTTTTCCTTTTTGCACTAGAGATTTCAAATTCTGAAGATATTTTTTCGAACCAAATTATGTAATGCGCGATGCTCTCGTTTCAATCGACATTTTCTTACAACTTGTAATTTTACACGCACGATAATCATAAAGCGTTCGTGCACAAATACTGCGACATGTAGTATGCTTAGTTTGTTTGTAAATTGTCAATTTCGATCCGTATATAGAACTTTTTGTCATACGCGTGCAAAAAAAATGTTTACGGTGATTAATTAGATAATGCGATTTACTTTGTACTCAATACACGAATTTTACACAAATTTAAATAACATATAAGCAAATTGCGAAACGTTCTCTGCAAGGAAGAAAAGCAAATGTTAACGTAGAGCGAAATGAATTACGCTCTCGAATATTTGGAGAAGTTATACTTTTATCAGAAACTCACGAAGATATTATTTTCTCCAATTACACTATATGTGTATTAAACGTACCCCGTCGAGCCATTTACAAGAATTAGCTGTTAAGTTTTATTTCGCGATTTCACATTTGAAGCAGTTTGGAGAACAATAATAATCCCGCATTCTCTTATGCATTACGTTCAATGGAGTTGCCAAGAACGGCAGCCACAAGTCGGTCTCAGGTTCCGATTCTCCGGTGCATAGAGGATCGTCTTTAGCTTTTTCCGCTACGCAGACCGTGGAACTTGCCGAAAACTTTCCGTCGGTTGATTACGCTTCGCTGCGGCAGGTAGACGCGCGCGCGGTTGGTTTGGAATTACAGAGTATACGCCTCTAAGTACGGCGCGGAGATCGAATCTTCACTCGCGCGCCGGTATTTTCGCCGGTATATAGTTCCATTAGTATTCCGGAGGTGTTCGAGTGGGTGTAGAGCAGACGTGTCCATGCGTAGGATGCCGAGCTTTGACTTGGGCTGTGCGTATCTCGCGATCCGTTCGGAGACGCACGCACGCACGTATACACACACGTGTCCGCGACGCCGCGCCGAGAGCAGAGCGGAACTTGAGGCCGTTTGCTCGCCGGTTAAGTCTGGCGGCAGGAAAGTTTTCCGTCGATCTAATTGGTTGAATTTCTCTATGGGGCGACCGCCTCGGGGGAAACTTGTCCGCAATTTCCTATGATGTTGGCGAGAATGAAGAGAGGGCGATAAGGCGAGCGAACTTGTCAGGATGGAGCGTGCGCGTCCGCGTACATAAGACGAATGGAGGACCGAAAGAAAGTAAGGCATCCCCAGAGGACGAGGACCCTCTGGCATCCCGAAGCGCGGTGACTCTCCGAAACCACAAAGAAGGGGATATTGCGTATTCATGTCCGCTACTATAATCTTCCTCGTATTCCGGATTCGTAATTGAATTATCAGTTATTTACACAGTGCGTTCAAAAATATGTAATATAAATAGGAATGGGAATGCTATTAAATAAACGGTTATAAAAAAAATTAATTTATTTCTTTTTAAACATATATCAACCAAAAAGTTTTTGAACCATGCATAACAGTATATAGACTACAACAATTCCTGTGGAGACGAAAGTCGGCTACAAATTTTTTAAATAACACAAAAATATATACGGATTGTTATACAAAACAAAAAAATCGCTATATTGGTGCGTTGTTCGGTAGTGTATAGAAATTGTTTTTAAAATAATTACATTTTTCTATACCGACATTTTTTCCGCGTGCGGTAACATCTAAAATTTCAACACACGAGGTCATAAGTTAATTGAAACAAGATAGAAGAGTTTCGTATTCTTCTCAAGATGCAAATTAAGAGATTTCTAGGACATATACAAATAACCGAATAAAGTGGGATAATTTGCAACTTTTGTTGTATTTATTTTATAACGACTATGATGCAAATTAATAAATAATATTGAACTCCGTTTAATGTGATTAATTAAACATATTAATTAAAAATATTGTTTTGTAGAATCTAATCAGATATTCTAAGAATTATTAAAGTAAAATTAAATTTAAAAAAATAAAAAATATCGATTGTTAAACCTCAGATATAGATATATATAAATAACAATTTTATTTGTTTATTACTCGTTGCTAGTTTTCATAAATTTGATATCTTTTCACGATTTGTTAATAAAATTGAATTAATATTGAAAGTGGAAAGTATTGGAAATAATTTGTAAATAAAATAGAACTAAAATAGAACTAAAATACTAAGATTTAAATATTTGTCAAAATTAAACAATTTTGTTTTATACAAAATCTATTAAATTTATTTTTATATTTATTATTTTAATAATTATTACAATTATTATCCATTAAATTTATCTACAATTTATACAATTATTAAATTATATTAAAACTTGGACATAGATACGCAATAAAAATATTGCGATATATCAAGTTATCAAGTATATTTTTTAAATTTAAATTTGTATTTTACCCGTATTTGCGCATGCAATTTACGATAACTATCTCAATATTGTGGAACAACCGCAAGTCATCAATAAATTCGTTCGGAAAACGAGCATTTGCGCGAGCCAAGGGAAAAACCGACTATTACCTAGCGAAAATGAAGCTTATTATTTCGCAATCAATACATACTACATGCGAGTTTTCTTTTTTTAATCAACGAGTATAAACAAAACATAAGCTTCAATTTTTCCTATTATGATCCTTCTTCTATCTATCACATCATCAAACGCATATATGTGGATTTCTCGTTCTTACACTTTTCCTCTAGTATTTGTCGCATTATCGCTCACAAAACGTGTATGTATGGATGCAATGGATATGCAATTTGTATATAGATGAGTATTCGCAGTGTATTGAGCTTGAGTCCGTGGTTTAGCTAACCTCGCGGGATACGCGTGAGTTTCTGTAGCGTTTGTATTACATACATCCTTCTCGTGCATGATCGTATTCGATCAAAATGCAAGTCACCTAATGTCGCGCTAAGAACCGGCCGTCAATGGCAGACGCGATCATAAATTTTATCACATATACGTCTGCATCTCGCGCGCGTATGATCTTCGACCCGGTCTGCAATCGTTACACTGCATTTACGCGCTCGGCTCTTTGGGATCAGAACGAAAGAATATTCCGCCATTAGGTTATATGCAGTAAATAAAGGTATGAAGACGCATACACAGTAAGCTCACCCCATCCTACACGATACGCTGACCGCTGGCCAGTATCGTAACGTCCGTACTTCCGCAAAGAGTTTCAATGATCGCAATTTTATGGGCGGGGTGTGTGCGAAGCGAGCGGATTAACGTAATTCTCGGTGGCATCAGGATAGTGAGAGGAAAAGGTTATGAGAGCGAATACTCAATAACGATCAAGATATTTTCAGCAAACATCGCTAGGAAACGATGAGACCGTAAATGCCAGTCGCTTTCGTATTTCGAGAGACAGTAACAGCGTGACATGTGATTTGCGTATGCAACGGTAACTCAACCGTTGTGAGAGGTTTGCACTTTTGGACAAGTGCTTTACTTGCGAATATAATAAATTTCGTGACACACAACCCAGACAGCACACAATATCCTATGGATGTCCATATTATGTCCAGAATGCTCATGGACGTTATATGAATATTTATAGGATATTGGTGCTATCGGGGAATGAATAATTCAGAATTCCGATAATTTACAATTCATTGTTTTCGGTAAGTAAAACACCCTTCTTATTTTAGTGTTTGCGTATAATTTATGAAAATTAAACAACAAATTTTTTAAGCTCTGCGATACCGACACCGGTGGAGAGCATAATATCTTCGCGCTAAACGTAAACGATTTACGGTACGAAAAGCGCCTTGAGATTCCAAGTACTTTTTTTTAAATAAGAATTCTACAAAATAATGCGCGGTGGAAACGCGGTGAGGTTGCAATTCCACTCGTTCCTCCATTGTTATCCGAGGCGTATATACAAAAGCGTGCATTTCCCGAATAGCAAGTCCATGAATCCGCGACGAAAGTTCCGCAACTATGCCGCGCGTCTCGCTGACGATAAATCGCTGTTACGCTAGTATATGAGAATATATAATCGATGTAGCTATTTGGCGGTAACATGTGATACTTCGGAAGTATTACCATCTTTGCTCTCTCGACACGCTCAAAAAATTTTAAATCAGAAAGAACTATGCAGAGAGCGGCGCGCGCCTGTAAGTTCACGGCGAAAAACTTCCGCTTGCAGATGCGAGTATAAGCGAGCTTAATAAACTTCGCGAAATCTCTAGCAGGGCGAGCGGAAGTAAATCGCCATCGCGTTGACAGCATTAAAGATTTATAACTTGCCCGCGCGTGCAGGGAAGAATCATAATGTACTTGGAAGCTTGCAGTCAAATATGCTTGCTCACCATCGCTCGCAAAGCGTACATTCTGATAAATTTTCGATTACGATATTGTGGGAGCAGTTTCACAATTCCGCAGCACAGTCAGTAAAATTGGAAGAATATTTTATTGCAAAACACATTTCATAATTAAATAGATCCGAGCTAGCTTTATCACAAATATGAAAACTTTAGACGTTAATACTGATTTACTGGTTTCCCAGATATATTCAAGTATATAATGTGTGCTTATTACCGTGTATCACTGAAAATTTAAAAATTGGAGTGGAAATCTGTCACTGAGAATTTATTCAGAGATTGCATGTCACGTCAATATTGAAATGTTGAAGAGATAATAGCGGACGTGGCAGATACAATTTTTTTCATCAAATTGCACAAAATCCTGTCAATTTCTTTTAAACAAAATAGATCTATCGCAACGTACGTTGTTATAATATTAATCCTGTTGCTTTCCACATTCTCACATCATCTGTACTCCTCGGTTTTCTTTGAAATTCAAAAGGCACTTCTTTTCTCAAACACAGCATTCTGCGTGACAATTCTACTCTTTTAATACGACTTATCCTTGCTTTACCAGAAATTAGAGTCCAATGTTCAATCAATTTTTTCATTACCCCACTGCATAAATGCATCAAATCCAAAACAAACTGCGATATTAAATTAATTTTTGGTTCCATATATATGAGGGGCGTATGCCCATTATGATGCTCAAGATCATCTTGATTTTGAAATGATGTGTCAGTTCTCAGTTCCTTATTTGTTGATTCATAAATTGTTCTGTTTTCACATCGTTTACCGTAAACAGTGCACCTTTCGCATGCACTGAAACCTCCATGTTCTTTTGTCATTTTCAAAAAAGCCCGAGCTGGAGTATCGCATATGATACTATGTAAACTTACTGCAAAGACTTCATTATTAATTATAAAATCATTATTCATTATATTATTTAAATCTGTAACAAATTCTGTCAAAAAACAATTTATATTTGTTGGTTTAGAATTACCGTTGAAAATGGCAACGACGAAAGGTTTATAAATATTAATTCCGCAGAAAATTTTACACAAAATATTGATATTTACTCACCGATTCTAATGACCGGCGGCAGCGACATGGCAGTGCTGATCGAAATGACGATTATTATGACGAACAACAGTGCCATCTTCCGTGCGTGCTCGACCTGAAAAATAAAAAGAAGATATTTGCAATGCGACATTAAAGAGAAAAGCATTAAACAGAAAAGTTAAAAAAAAGTAAAAGTAATGTGAAATTTAATAAATGAAATTAATTTGTAACAAAACATTTAAAATATATTACCACAAATTTTCGAATATACATATAATAATAATAAAGTACTTGTTTGTTTTGTTAAATTTTGTTTTGTCATTACATTTTGTCAAATATAATGTATATAGATAAATACAGTTCTTGCAATATTTCGCCGTTATATATATGCCTGCACATCGTCGTAACATTACTCATATTTGTTCATCGGTATAGCTGTCTGGTCAAATGGACATCTATTGGGGAAACAATGCAGGCGTAAAATAACTGACCTCATAAAATCAGATTCCGAACGGACCAACAAAATGCAATCTGCTGGAGGCCATGCTTTTTTGCTGGTAAATTAATTGCTTAAATGGCTAGCACGGTTTTGTACGGGATCATTTGTTGAAAGTAACAACCGGTAGATTACGATTTATGATTTTTATTTAAAATGAAAAGTAAGCTCGTACCGTTAGGGATGTGAGGATTGGCCTGGAGTTTATTAGTCAAATAAGAATTTAAATATCTGTTATTCCTAGTCTTCTTTACTTTTCTGCGTTTTGAAAGAAAACAAATTTACATATGTATATAATACCTAAAGAATATTTAGAAAGTAATTTTAAACTCACATTCTGTTTTTAACGTATAATAATTTTAAACTTAAAAGGTAATTTGCTAATTTAACTTAAACTTTTTAAATATGTAAAAAAATATTTTATTTTAAACAGTAATTGATTAAAGAAGAAAAAAATATTGAAAATAATGTTACGTATATATTGCATGCGATAACAACTTTCTAAGAAAGATTGCAGTTTGAAGAAGCTTGGCCAAGAAGGGAGGCACTGCTCCGTACTTTTTAACACAATCGCCGTGGTGTGCGTATCAACAATGTTGGAACGAGGGTACGGTTTAGTTTTATTTGCGCTAGACCTCGAAGATGGGGCGAGAAAAGGGGCGCTATGGTCTCTGGAGTGAAATCACATGGGCCCGCGTCTCCACTCCCGGAGGTGCATTTTCCGGAGGAAGAGATGGAAAAAAGGGAGTTCGACCTCTCTGGTAGATACGACCACCATTACGTTGGTGCCGGAGATACTAAGGGAAAAAGAGAAAGAGAGATAGAGAGTCGCTCTCTTTATTTCCAAAACGATTTCTGGAGTTTTGGTCTTGCCACGATAATGTCTCCCACGCCCGACTCTATCTCGACGTGCCGCATTGTGTTGCGCGACAGTCCCGTCCCGTAACTTCGATCGCGCTAACGCGACAGATAGAGTTCGTACTTAAAACTGCGTTACGAGAAAAATGTAGTTGAATCAAGCGCTTTCCCCGGCGAGCAAACTCCTTCAATCTCAACGACATTCCGTGGAGCAAACTACGAGAAATACCGCAGAATAGCGTCGAGAGACACAATAACGTTATAATTTCCTCCGTGAAATGGCTAACGGTAAAGTTTGCGAGTTTGCAAGCTCGAAAATTTTATTTCACGTATTTATTTTTTTTTCTCTTGGTGTCAGAGCGTATCTAACAAGAATTATTGGTGTGATATATATCGACGCGCGCAACTTGCAATTTCTTGATCTGTGTGGTGTGATCTGTATTACATGCATTAAATAATTAATCTGTGTGAATCTGTATTGCAACTATTGCATGCATTAATTAATTAAATATTTTATTAACAATTTACTAACATTATCCACATTGCTAAATGCATTTTAATGCAGGTAGAATTATTTATTACCCACGCGATAATCAATTTTGTCGTGATTCAATACATTTCATTGATTATCACTAGCATAAGCTAGTCTCGTGGTTATTAATCACAGATATGAATTCAATTACATCATTATCTATCGCTAGATAGAGGATACAACATGCCATTACACGTGCTATAACATGAAAATGTCAAATGACGCGAAATGCAAGGTTTCGATTATGCGGTTTAAATTACATAGATGTGCACAAATGAAGAAGCGTAATCAAGCGTATCTAATATCAATTATTAGTATCAGTTGAATCGTCGATTAAAAACTTCTTTACATCATAACACCGATCTGTCCCAGATTCTTCCCGTGTTGTGCAATAATTTACACCGTTAATGTACGACGTGCAAAGTAAATGGAAGCGAAAAGCGAACTGGCAAGCCCTCGGCATCAATATTTGAGAATCAAAAAGCTGGAACCGGGAGAAAGACCTCGCGCGCATTACTCGGCGAATCACCCCTTTCGCGGACGACCAGCTCTCAACGGAAGTTCGGTGTCGATGCATGCGGCTCACGCTTTCGCTATTAGAGTTAGCGTAAACGGATTTCAACTAACCCAATTTAGCCGGGGGTAACTTTGCCTTTCGCTGCGTGTTTGTTTGCCGAACGGCGCGGTCCTAAGCGCGCCGCTTGATTACGTAGGTGTGTCCATTGCGTTTCAAACGGTCTTTTTTCATTCTACTGTCTTTCGTCCCGGCGCGCGACGCGGCGCGGCGACTACGTGCGGCGTTCGCCCTTCTTTCTCTCGCGTAGTCCTATATAGTAAACGGGCAAACTTTTACCCTTAATGAAATCGTCATCTTGTTAAGAATTTATCAAATGCGCAACAAAATATAAATAAGATTATGCACATTTTTATACAATAAAATATGCATGGTAAAATGGTTTCAACGAAATATAAAAAATATGAGATGTTGTACAATTTTAAAAACAAAATTTTTAACTATAAAATTTTGGTTATATAAATAAATGTAAATATGATTTTTTTGCTGACGGACGCTTATTTATTAATATTATTAATTAATAATTTGTGAAGGCAGTTTAAAAAAATTAAATGTATGTTAAAGAAGAAAAGAACGCAGGGGCTTTTTTGCGAAGGTGTAGAACATTTACAGTGCGTTTTATCGCCGATAAAAACGGTATTACATCTGCTCTTTATAGCTTTTACGATCGGGAGGGATTAACGTAGTAGCAACGACCTTGTCTCCCTAGATCGTAAAAGACCGCTAACTATAATTCTGAACAGAAACTATATCTTTTCTTCTTTTTTTTCAGTCATTTCTACGATTTTACATGTGTATCTCAATTTGAATAGAGCGTTTCTAATTACTCGGTATTGCAACTTTAATTTTCGTTAAAAGGATAAAGAGCATCACAGAGAATAAGTTGATTAAGTTTTAAGCTTTCGCTTGTTAAAACTAATCCGATTTGTTAGCATAAAGTCTGCATGTTCTGTATTGAAAACCATCTCTGTATAATACTTAACGATGTACTGTCTTTTAACCGAAACTAAAAAGTATAAGTAAGGATATACTAATTTTGCAATATGACTGATTGTGAGATGTCAATAACTTTGGTTAGTTAAATACTTAAAACTTAAATATTTAAAAAATAATTAAATAAACTATTAAATTATTAATAATATTTATCATAGTTTTAGATAATTGCTGTATTTTATTGTACTAAAAAATGTTTTAATACACACTATTATTTGATAATAAATTAATTGTGAAATCCAAGTCGTTGTTATTAGGTATCTCTGATATAAGAAGCAGTTCCAATGCAAGGGCTTAAATAAACAAGTTTTATTACGAAATGCGAGTAAAGAGAAGGAATAGATGGGACGTAGCAGATTGATGCCGCGCGATACCACAACCACAACCACAATCTGAAGAAGTTGCGAAGCAAGTGGTATAGGGAGGGTAAAATCGACGCGTATTGTTCGAAGTAACGAATCACCAATCAGGATTTAACGGTTAGTCAAGACGATATTTCCCGTGAAAAGAGAACGGATCTTAACTTCCGGGCCTTCTCGTTTCATTTTCTCTCGCTTCGAACGGCGCGGCTGTAATAAATTTCTAAAAATTATCAGAGCTTTCTTATAATCGAAGGAAGCGTGTAAGCTACGTCGCGTCAACGATACATTGCGCCGCGAATGAATGCTCGGTGGGCGGTTGCGCGATTAATAACGCGACGGTGGGTGTCAGCAAGAATTTCATAACTTCCATATTCTCGAGGAGATTCAGGAAGAAAGTTGACGCGCCACGGTTGAGCGAGATTTAACGGTAATCTAACAAAGAAACGGTAAATGGTTAATCGATAATTCTACGTCGCGTGAGACACGTTTGCGAAATGTAGACAGATAGATAGATAGATAGATCTACGAGAACGAGCCGAAGAAATTAATCGTTTAGTTAAAGCGTATGGCATATTGATTGATATTTAAGCCTATTTATGACATTTCAATTCGCAACTTTCATCTTTTAACTCTGGGCAAATTTTCCGGGCAGCTATAGCAATTTTCAGCTTTTTCCTCGAGAAACGAAGCTTTCTCAAATAGCTTATTTGTAGATATATTTATATAAATTCTCCAGTAAATTAATAAAAATGACAAATTAAAAAAGCAGAAATTGAGATATATTTAACAATCAATTATAGTTAATATTTGTAAGATAGGAATAGAATATTCATATTTATTTCAAGTTAGTTTTTTATAAAAATCAAAATTATAATATCATCTTTAACTAAATGCATACATTTTACTCTTAGATCATGAAGAAATTACAAAATTGCAGTAAAGACAGATAGAAAACATCGAAACTACATGATGGTGTTAAGAAGCAAGTGCAGACTGGAAAATTATGAATGTCTGACACGTAGCGCCGCTTTCGGGAAACGTATGCTTCAGAAATGTCAAATTGCGAGGTGGAAGAAAGGAAACACTTGACGAGCACATCTCTTGTTTGTCTCGATTATTTCAGAACGAAGCGTTAACCGCGCACACGGGGGTGCATGACTCGGAGTCGGAGGAAACGCGAAAGATGCTTAAGGGAAGAAAGAAGACGTTATTGTATTATACAATGCAACGTGCCAGATTTCCACACACGCGAAACCCACTTTACTCACGTGGAAGCCCAACGATGCTCTTCGGGGAGCTTCTCTTTGCGAACGGGAGGTATGGCGAGCGGCAAAAAGAGACTGCACTCAGCGTATCTATTTTTTAAATAAAAATTAGAAACGCGATGTCAAAAGTACGCGTAACTACGTTTGCATTTGTACATCACTTTAATAAAGACGCAACGTATTTCTTCTTTAGTGGATTGAGACAAAGCAGTTTGTAATAATCGCAATAATTGCAGTAGTCTCATTAATAATGAATCATTCGCGGATGAATTACAATAAAGGGCATAAATAACGAGAGAAAGATGAAGTATTGATTGCTGCGTAAGATAAAATTTATTTAATAGCAGAGGATATAAACATAAATTAACAGTAATGATTAACAGTAAAAATTTTGTTGCAAAAACTATTATTATTAAATCAAAAAAATTAAATATATCGTCTCATATTATATTACCGGTGTAGTATGAAACGAAAAGTATGTCTGAGTCATGAATGAATTAATTAGCGATGAAGCTTAATGCACGTACCGGGTATCCGTACTAATTAAGAGTGTTCTATATTCTTTAACAATATCATTAACAAAATTAACAATAACATTTTTGGACTCATAAATAATTGAAGTACAAAATTCTTCATAAATTAAACTATGGATGTAAATATATGAAATTTGATTGTAATATAATTATCCACTCTAATATAATTATCAGCTTGCTCATTCTAATATAATTATCAGCTTTATTTTAGTTTGCAATATAATTATAGCATGAGTTTTAAATATTAAAATTGAAAATTTGTTAATAAAGTATTTAGGTACCTAAAAAATTTCTTTACAAATCTCTATTAAAGCTAAAGAGAGTTATGAATATAAAATAGCTATATATATCAAATAAAAAATGATTTAACTTTTTTATCCAAATACTTCCCGAAAGATTTAAATAATTAAACGTATTAAATAACATAATGTACGTGTATACATTAAAAAAATATTGACAATTAAGATAAGAGAAAAAATAGCGAATATGCTTAATGAAAAAATGTCTAACGAATTAATCAAACTTTGTATACTGACAACATACGGTATATAAAGTATGGGGTCAGAGGAAAGTGAAAGTGAGAAAGAGGATAGTAATAGAAGATATATATTTGGGTTATCACACATTCATTAATTATCGCTCGGTCGGAAATGGCATGGATGTGGACGTGATGCTCGGACGTGGAATTTACGGATATCATCGCGTTTCAAGTCGAATTGTATAATAACCGATGTTAATATACCTAATCGTGTCACTGATACATTATGATAATGACTGTGATTAATGACTGTGTTGATTATTCTAAACCATGTAAATTAACAACAACTTCAATATCAAGCAAACAGTTTGTAAACGTCAACAGGAAGGAAATTTGGATACATTTAGTTCAAAACTCATTCAAAAATGTCAGTGTTTCTTAATATATGTATATGTACTTCTTTACTAATAATTTCTTTACAATATATTTGCTATGATATATTATATTTTCTCCACCGCTACAGATATCTTATGTGGTGAGCAAAATTAAGCGGATAATGAAATTAATTTATATAAATCTGAATGAATTTTTCTACGTTTTGATATTAGCCAAATTTATTCAAAAAGTAATGAAAAGGATATTAAAATGAAGTCTTTTAAGTTATAAATTATACTAATTAAAGATTTAATAAATTAATAAACTGTATTTGATCCATATAGTGATTACGTGAAAAATTTGTCTATTAATGCAATGGATCATAAACTACATTATCACAGTGCAAACTTCCTTAAAGATAATATATCGATTATTCAATATGCCGTGTTTAATGATCGCTTGTGAAATACTGTAATCCTCTGCAGAATATAATCTCAAAACTTCTATGACACTCGAAACTATTTATGAAAGCAGATATTACGAATCGTGTTTCTGCCAGGCTATTTTGAAATACTTGGATACTCGTTAGCAAGGATATGCAGAGAGACGGACAGCAAGGAGATTGGCCTTTTTGATGCGGTATTAACACTATTCATCGCGCTCGTCTCTTTTATCGCACCACCAGTTTTGCATTGTGTGCATATATGTATGTACAGTATTTCAAGAGAAAATATTTTATCGAAAAATTCTAAAGCTGCTTAGAAGTAAAAAATGCCATATCGTAGCATGATACGACCATTTCTGTGTCAGAAAGTAATAAATAGTTAATCCCATATAATTAGTTTTATCACTTATTTAGTTAAATATTCTATACTAAAGTACAAATTTTATAAAATGTAATACTTATTACTGACATTTACATATTAATAACTATTTGAAATCAAACTGGCGAATAGAAATATTAACATTAAACTTAATTGTTTTAACTCATTATTTATTTCTTTTTAAAAATAGAATTAGACACGACAGAGGGAGAGCTGTTAATTTTAACTAAATTTTTTATGTCACGTTTTACTTAAAATTATTGAACTTATTGACAAGGTATTTGCATTTTCTATCAAAACGGCCCGTGTATATATTTTTTTCAAGCATTTAATTTTGTTGACAATTCGATTAAATAACAATAACTGATAACTGATAACTAATGCAAGACAACACTTACATTCGTCTATGGGATGTAGAAGATATCGATGCATCTCACGAGACTCGTTCCACACAACATGACTATATCAACGATCCTCAGAAAAGACGAAACTCTTTTTTCGTTCACTCGACCCGGTTCAGAACAATCGCGACGCTTTTAACCTTTCGATGCGTCTCCTTTAATCCTTGATATGCTCTACCACCCTTACTATTTTATTATAGAGTCATCGCGATCTTCTCTGCATCCTCACACGATCGAACTTTATCGTTCTTCCCGATTTTAAAGCCCCCCATATGTTCTTTGTTATCGCGTCTATAAAAATTGCATTATCTTGGTCACTTTATCGTTATCCGCGTCAGTGCTTAAAGGAGGTAGTGATTCAAGAATGCGCTTCTGCTATGCTTAAGTTCACAATCGATCGATTGATTTCTTCATTTAAAAAGTCGTGAAACTTGCCTTTTCGATTCGCATAATCAAAACACTCTTAACTTCTTTGAACCTAAAACCTTCCCCCACTAGAAACACTAAATATATGTTACTCATTCAGTGCAACGAACTCTCTTCAAGTTCACCGATCACCGTCTAACTCCCCAAAGAATTTCGAGATTGCGAGAGCCGACTGATCTGATCGAATGATGGAAAACATCCCGCGACGCGTCGTGATTCCCTCGAGCTCTCCGTATCCACTCGCGGCAGAACGTCGAACCTATTTCCGGTGCATTAGATCAAGCGATTTTTCTCGACCGGCTTGCGGGATCCGCACGCAAACATCCGACGACGACGACGACGGCGACGAGAACCTCCCCGTTTTACGTACGCGCGGTCCGACGATCGCGAGAGACGCGCGGGCACTGGCTGCGCGAGAACTTACCGCCACCCCCGGACGAATGCGCGGACAGACAGTGCGGGGTAGTGGGTGGCCTTCGAGGGGTAGCTCGAAAGGGGTGCTTAGTAGAGTGACAGAGAGAGAGAGAGAGAGAGAGAGAGAGAGAGAGGGAGAGAGAGAGGGAGGGCGAGAGAGATAATAGCGGCTTGAGAGAGAAAATAGCATCAGAAAGGAGAAAGAAAGATGTGAGACGTTCAAGAGAAAAGGATGATGCGCACGAAACACACGGAATCCTCATTCGACATCCTGCGCGATGTGCCGAAGACGCAACTCCGCAAAAAAACGAGCCTGCATCCGCCTATCTGGGTTAACGGACTTGCGCGACCCTGACCACCCCGTCGTTTCACGACGCGAGCGTGCAGTCATTAGAGAGTGCCAAACCGGAAATCCGGATGAATTTCTACATTGCGATGCATGTGATACGTCAAGTTTTGAAAGAGACTCCGTTACTACCCAAGTTTAGATTAGGAAAAGTTTATCTTCATTCGCTTGTAATTTATAATTGTTAATACTTCGGAATCTGGAAGGATAGCTTTTCGTCAAGGAAAGATCTAAAATTCTAATTTTCTATATTTTATGTACGTGTAATATTATCTGTTTTCTGAAGTAAAAATCTTAAGACACACACACACGAAGTTGCGATACACGACGAGCGATATTGAATCGAAAGAGCGTCTCACGATGTCGTCTCCTCGAAGGCTCACTGCAAGAAACAGAGTTGCATCTTATCTGGATTACCGAGTTTCCTCGACACTGACCATACTTTGGCCCGAAGCGCAAGATCCACTTCTTGCAGTCTCTCGCAGAACGATCGCACAACTTGACCAATCCAATCTCGTGCTATTACGTAGGCTTCGGTGACACGGTTTAAAAATTGCCTTGCCCACGGAGCTTTGCCGCGCGAAGCACCTTCGGACGGAAAAGATAGTGGAAAGTAGGTGGAGAACAGGGCGAGAATAGTACCCGGGGACATCCTCTTTTCGTTTTAAGTACATAAGGCAGTCTGATGAAGAACCGAAATTGCTTCCCACCTGGATTACTGTGCTCGTCTCCCTCTGACCACGCTCCCAAATTAAGCTCGTATATTTGACAATGTTCGCGTCGTACGTTTTGCGGGAAGGAATTAAAGCTTCATCTCGCGGGATTTACGCGGGAGAGCAAGGTTCCGCGCGCGAGGAATCACCTTACTAGGCGCACAAGAATCGTTAATATTCTCCCTCTCTGCCTCTCTCTCTCTCTGCACTTGCAAAATAAATTTCTAATTATATCACATGTAAGAGCTATGAAAATTTTAAATATTTACGTCCTTCGCACTGTGTGTCGGGAAAAGATAACGCGAGTATGAAGTAGTGTTAACCAAAACTATGAAACTTAGCGGAAAATAGCAAAAGAGGGATACAGAGGTTTAAGAAAGAGAAATAAGTTGGATAAGCGAAGCAACGCATATCGACTAGGAAAATGGGCTTGAAGAGTTTTCCGTGCTGCGGTTCCGGGGAAAGGGCGGAAAGAACGGAAAGAAATGCCGGAAGAGAGAGAGCGCGCTTAAAAGGAAGGAGAATGGAGTATCTAAAGTTGATTCTACGCTTTCTGGAAGAGCACAGATAGAAGACTACAAAGTGAAGCGAAGTCGTCTTATCCGCATTAGTGAACAACGACCCTGACCACTTCCTATGCAAAGAGGATTGAGATAAAGTTCGCATTCATCAACGATTTGATGCCCTCCTAAACGTCTCTCGCCATCATCAGTTATTCGGACGTAAATATTCATTCTTAAACTGTCAGATTTTTGAAACGAATATTCCCATTTATTGTGTCCATTTATTTCCCTCTAGGATTATAAATCTTTAAATGTTACTTCATCGAGCGAAGGTTTCATTTGCACAAATATAATTTTTTTTATAATTCTTATTAAATCACTAAAAACTATTGTCGTTATATATTTGTTACATACTTATAGTAATTACATATTTGTTAGATTTATTTATTTTACACATTTGTTGTAATCTCTAGTTACACATTTGCTATGATACTAACACGGAGTATAATGTTTATAATTTAGTATGAAAAGAAAAATTTTAATCTTGTTTAATGCTCGGGCAATAATAAATTTTGATCTTAAGTAAGAAACGGAAGTGACCCCCTCTGATTTTAATAAGCTTTTAACATGGTGCTAATTCTAGATAAAAATATGGAACATGTATTTTTTTATACGTGCGAAAAAACCGGCTTTTTCAAAGGGGTGTTTTACCTTCGAAACATACCATTGGGTACGTATAAAAAGATATGTGTGTTCCTTATTTTGATCTAGTCTAGAATACAACATATTAAAAGCTCATCGAAATCGGAAGGGGATAGTTTCGTGGGATTTCTTGTCAGTGTAAATATATCTTTAAGTATTTTTAAGTCTTTTTAGAACAAAATGAAAACAGTAATAAAATTTATAAATTTGTTTTAATTTAATAAATTATATTTTTTAAACATTGTCAAATAGTCATTTTCTATTTACATTTTAGCTTATTAACATTTCCATTCTAGATTATCTTTTACTGCAAAAGTACAAATGCTAACATTTTTGAATGGCATTCAATGTAAATGTGAAAAATATAAAATTTTTAATTTTAAGCTGTGCTTGAAGTACGGCTCTTGTCATAATATACACATAGTATTTCAAACTTTAGTAATAAGAATTATATTACAGGGTGATGATATATTATGTCTTGAATCCTTATAATAGCAATGGCTTTTCAAGAAGTCACTACCACTAACAAGACTCTTCTTTATCTCCTTTATTGCAGTCAATTTCTTTTGTACGTTGCCAAGTAATTTTTCATTATTGCTTGCTAAACGACTACCGTAACCTCGCTACCTATGTACATAAGTTCAATGATGCAGAAAGCACTCGCAAAATAATAACTAACAGGTTTATCACTAATAATTGTTACAAATGTTTGTTTCATCATGACAATTACAAATTTTATTCACTTTTATAATTTTTGATTTATCGATCCGTACTTTCTCGTTGAATACCACGATTTAACTAAGCTCTCTGAAGAGAAGGTAAAACGCAAGAAAAAAGGACTCTGTTTTCCGCGCGAATTAAATTGAATCGAAATGTCACGGTTCGCTAAAAGCTAATGAGCAGTTTATTTCATTTGCTCATCTATCGATCAACGCGGAAGTGAACAAAAAAAAAATTTTAATGAGTTTCTCCGCCGTTGAGAATTCTTGCTGACTATCTCTTCAATATATTTTCTTCGTGTTATCGGGCAAGACGATTAAATTAAGATGTCTGTCACAGCGGTCGTGCTATCTAATATTTCTTTGTTATTACTATACACATTCAGCATATAATTCTTCAGTAGAAAAATCGTCCGTTCAATTATCATCAAACGCTATCGTGTCGCGGCATCTCGCTGTTCCATGGTGTCTCTTTTAGTAACGTATAGCGACACTCTAGCTGAACACCAAGAAAACTGCTGACAAAATTTTCGCGAAAGCATGTAACTCAGCCCTCGTGATATCTTTTCTTAATGGGATAATAAACTGTCCGTGACAGCAACATGTAAAAAGTAGACTTTTTATTACTATATGCGTGATGACCGTGGAATGTAAAAAGCGAACTTTTTACCTATTACTGATGACCGTGGCAGTACATTTATATAATGATGACGTAAATAATATAATAAATTTTGTTAAGACTACGACGTATAGCTGTAGATTAATTTTTATTGTTAAAAATTTATATGATGAACAATAAAGCATCGTATATTTATCGAGCAATACGTAAAATTTAGTCACGCATTTCAATAAGTGTTTGCGTAACAATTTCCTCGTCAATAAACTAATGAAATATTAACGAACGTACATTATTCCATCTCTTCTATTTACCATACGCGAGCGAATAATTTTCTTTTTATTTTAAATTGTAACTCGGTTTGTGATGTTATACGTGTGAATGTAAAGACGTATATGATAATGGTTTGGACAATAGCAAACAGCGAGCATCACAAATATGTTCTCTTTTGTGCGTGAATTCTACGAATTTCGTGTTTGAGTATATATTTGTAATTTTTATTTGATAACAGTAATTAAACACAAACAACATTGCAATTTTGGGAGGCACGAATATTTACACAGGGATACTGATAAAATTTTTGAAATATTTGGAGAACAGTTTTTTTCGAATCGGTGCTTAACGTTAAATTTATATTTTAAGTTTTTATAAAAATTGAATAAATTACTTTTTATCAATTACTAATCTGAGCAAAACGAATGTTTCACAACTCTAAAATGATCTAGATTTTTCTGAATTTTAACTTGAATATTTTATTTACTAGAACACAACTGAGCGATATGTACGGAATATTTTCTGTACAAATCATCCCTTTGGTGCAATTGCATAAAACAATTTTTAAAGTGCACCACATGTCCGCGATTCATTCGAATGTACTGCAATAGCCGCGGGTTGAATTTCAACGCAAAAGGGTTAAAGTAAGTTGTTCACTGGTGCAGCGAGTGCATCACATGCGGATAGAGCAGCACGCAGAAATTACTTTTTTCTTTTCAGAAAAGCTATACGGTCACGTCTGTATGCGCGCACAATAGATAAATCAAGCGACCCGGCAAACGCTCTTTTTTCCCGGCCGTCATTCTGTTTCATACTTTTTCAAGGTGTTCCTCTTGCGTGATAGAAACCTGCCGTCGCGGGCGACAAATATCGGTCAGTAATCCCGTATAGCATTGTGTTCCTTTCCTCTTGACTTTTTCCTCAATCAAGCTGTTCGGATTACAACGCCCGAGAGCTTTGTAACATGCTTTTGTGCCCAAACGATCGTATTTCGCGTGGATTTTGGTATTCTCGACTCCAGTGCCTCGCTCGGCTGCACCTCGATTTCTTTCTACGGGCGGAATTAATTACACGTTTTGTCTTTCTCATATCTAGCTGACGCAGTGAAACCGATTGTGCGATCGCGATTATGATCAAACACGACTGCGTGATTAAACGTGATTCATTTCCGTATTGTATAAATTATCTGAATTAATAAAACTACTTTGTTTTTTATATGAGACTTTTAAAACTTATTTATTTTATAAGTCAAGAAATAATGAAACAAAAAGATCGCTTCAATTGTGAAAGTATTAATTATCTTTTGTATTACTAAATACATTTTATCATGTTGTAAATAAAGTAGCAGTATTAAATTATAATAGAAACTATTTTATGCAAACGTTTTAAATATTTTAAATTTTAGGATTATAGTATGCTAATACCATGCTGTGTATTCAGAGATGTATTTTTTTCGAGAAAATAATTTTATCTCAATCGACACAATTATTTTTGCAAAATTTGATTACGAATGGTTGGACGCGTCGCTATGCTAGAAATTTGGCCAACTCAAAATTAAATCGTCTCTCTCGTAACTCAATGCACGGCCGTACTACGCATGCATGAATAATTACTTTTTTATTAGTCTACGCGAGATTTGACCTAAATTGTTAGTAAAACTTTAAAGTGAATTTTTCAAATGAAGATTTAGTAATATAAAGATATTAAGTAAACTTTTATTACAAATTTTAATTTACTTAAATGATTATTTTAATTGTCTATCTATTTTGTTTTATTATCATGTAATATTCCTCACTTTTCGTTATTTAAACTTTAAAAATGCATATATTGAAAAGAGGCATTCTCTTTTGAAAGTTTAAAGCGCAAACAAAATATTCTTATTTGTGGAACCATCCTTTTTTACAAAATGTTTGTTTTCTAACACTCTGGAAGAGAGTTATATATATACATATATATTAAGCTCGCTTGAGTTGCTGAGTCGAAATTGTGTGGCCCCGTTTATTTGCGGCGATATTCGAGTCTATTGTTCATAAGCTAGCGCGTATATATCGATTGCCGGGGCCTTGGATCCTCGCCAGATCGTTTGGTACCCAACGAGCCAGCCAACGACAACGACTTTCATCCTTGACTCTTCCTCCACTGGCTTTGTCATAGTTTCACGATCGTCTTTCAGCTATACGCGCATCATAACTATGCGGCTAAATTTATTTACTTTTAATCCACGAGATTCATTGTACAACCTTTGTACTTTTCAATAATGTGGCAGTTTAATATTTTACTACTAACTTCGACAAATTTCTCGCAATTTTCATGGAATTGTTGCACAAAGTTTTGTGTCTCTCATAAGTTGTAAACAATTTTATAGAGAGATATATAAAATTCTTTCAGAATATTAATTTTGATGTAAAATATAATTTTATCATACACTTTAGCATTCATTCTTTACTTTTAGTGTGCATAGTAAGAGAGTGCACGTGCACGAGGTAAAAAATATATGTTTTTTATCTTTTCCAACAATTAACATGTTTCAAATAATTATTCAGAAACGCGTGAAAATTGCACATTAATTGCCATGCTTAATAATACAGTCTTAATAACATATTTACTTCAAAATGCCACGACAAATTTTGTATTAATCTCAACAAGTGATTAAAATTCAATTTTCATATTGCCAATAAACATTTAGTACGGGGCAGAAAGTTTCTGATATGCAAACTTCAGGGTAATAGAAGTTGACGGCGCAGTGTTACATCTGATATACGATGCAAACAATTTAATAAAAGTCTCCTCTTGAGTAATAAAGAAAATTTTGTTGCACAGTACAATTACTCTTTGCAAAGTCGTTTCGTTTAGATATCAAAGTGAAAATGTCTAAAGCACGACTTGGTCACGAGTGTTTGTTAATATAATTACAAGTTTGCAAGTTCTTACGTATCGGAAATAAAAAACAACCACTATCAGTCGTTGGCGACATGATCGCACTAACAATAAGAACCTCACGAACAATCTACACTTGAATCTTTAACTGGTGCATCTTAAAAGAAAAAAACGCCAATAGAGCATTGAGAATTCACCCCAGATCTATTCTTTTTAATCGTATTATTTTACGGTTTTTTTTCTGTCGCATGTCCGGATATACATATAATTATTTTATTTTAAATGACAGAAAAGAGAGATAGAAGAAAGTACTGCGAAAAAAACCGTATGAGAATTGCGGAACTGCGAAGTGAAAGTACAGGATGTTATTCATGTATATTATACTCATTCGTGTATTGAGAAGAATTTAATTAAACGGAGCTGAAAAGAATGCATTTATATATGTACGTATATTCCACACCACGTAACGTTTTCTGGTCGAGTCTACTCAACTCTTTCGTAGTTCTCTACAGATATAGACAAAGATTCATCAGTCAGCGCAAAACAAAGTTTTATGATAGAGATATTTAAAGCATGCATCTTACCCTGCCATTAGCAAAACCATTAATTAAGGTGGCAGCGCTTGGCAAAGCGAGAGTGATAAAAAAAATAGACATTAGAGATGGAGAACAAGTTGAAAAGCCAGTTCATATAGCACAATGACCGTCTCTATCGCGGCTATAGTCCCTCACTTTTTCCCTCTTTCTCTTCTGAAGGGCCCTTTTCCCTCATTCTCTACGCTCTACAGCGTATCTCTGCTCCTCTTCATCTTCCTTCTCTGCTTCCTGACGATAGAAAGGTTCACTTATCATGCCAAAAATAAATCCAGCACGGTCGGACCGGAGATAAATTCGGGGAAACGCATTGGAGCGCGAGGTGACTAACGATGACTATCATTCACTCCAGGCTTTCTTTTAAGGACGGGCTAAGCACGAGCCGGCATCTTCGAGGCAAAGCAGATCCATCCTTAAGACGCCGGTTCAAAATTAATTAAGCAGCGCTTATGCAGCTCCGTAGTTTATCCTTCTTCCGAAGCCCCAGGTAGTCGGTAGCGTATTGGTTGACACGCCGAAACCCGCTCGAGGATACAACTTCTCTGGAGTATTCCGGAATATGAACGTTCGTAATTAAAGTTTAACACACCGGTGATTTTACTTTCATCTAGAAGTTTCCTCGCAAATGAAAACCTGGCGAGAGATGATACTATTAAACAACAAAATCTTATATTCGCTTTGCTAAACGTATACGTAAATAGTAAATATACAACTTTCCAAATTGCTTGGCGCTACTTTAAATTTAGAAACCTATAAATTAATACAACCAATTTAAAGTTAATGATAGTCTAATGTAAATGTTTAATCGGTTATCATCATTTTCTCGTAATTTTTTAATACTTATCGTTGCACAATGAAAAAATTAATGTAATCGAACAGCTGAGTCAATTTGCGAGTCTAAGTCAAATGCCAAGTTTATTATAACACTGATCTCAACCTTGTAAAGTCTACAAATTTTAAAGTCTACAAATACAAGCTGATAAAAAAAGAGGTTTCTTCCTAAAGAGCTTTGCATGCTAATGCCATCGTAGTAGCTGTTGTTATTTCTCCGTTCCGTCCGAAACTGCCGCTCATCAGAAAAGCTACCAGCTTATTCGCTCTCTGTACCTTCTAACCCATTTTGTCGGGTACCAGTTTAATTAAAGGAGATACAAATTTAGCATTACCTATCTGCTTTGCGGATTTCACTAAATGTTGGTAATTTTGCATGTAACAAACACATCTAATTAACGTCTTCCGTGCTTTAGGTTTTACTTTTAATTTGGTCACTTTTTTACTTACTAATTCATCTTCAAAGAGCTTCAAATATCAAATATATAAGATATATTAATACTGTTGAAGAAATATATTAAGTACTGTTGAAGAGAACAATATTTACAATATTTCGACGTTAATTATATTATAGATTTGTTGTATGAGTTCTATGTATATTGTTACTTATCTGCAAATTTAGTTAATGATATAAAAAATCTGTAAGTCTCTGGCACGTCTGGCAGATCAGAATTGTCCAAAAATAGAACTTACTGTTTAAACACCGGTAACATGTCACCGGTGAGCACCATAATGGTGACCATTCGCTTCAGTTCTCCAATGCTGTGGGAATTGCTCGGGCGTGTCGGGCGACTACGCCTTCACTGCAAGGTTATATATGACCCGCAACAAACCGGAATCGCACGATAGAAAAGCGTCGTAGGTGGAAATCGATATACCGCGAACTGCAACACTCCGGTCTTGAATTTCGCGGGCGAAAGGCGAGTTGGATTTTGTCCAGTTACCAAGTCGGGCGAGACGTTTCGTTCCATTTTCGAGAGACGCAAGGCCGAGACGCGATGAAAAGTACGAGCGGAGCAAGAAATAGTACGTTAATTAACGCGTTCAACTTTCTAGAACTTGAGCCAAATTTTATGCAATGTATGTGTATTTTTAGTATCGGGAAATTGTATCGCCTTATGAAGTATTATCCAAACACTGATTTCTGAACGATATCATTTCGCTTGACAAAAAGGAGATACTATTACAACATGTTTTACGGTACATTGGACTCATTAAATTTCATAGTCTATTTCTTGCACTTTGAATAACACTCTAACACTACTTTTATACATTCTAAATAATGTCTTTTTAATGTAATTAATTTATAATTAATATCCAAAGTATAAATCGGCAATATTTTTATTACATATTTAGCGCAAAATTTGGCTTTTAGTAATCTGGCGGTACACGAAGATTATTATCAATGCAATAATAACAAAACGAAATATTAGAAAAATTATAATTTGATCGTGTTGCGTTAGCGTTATGCTGTATTGCGAGAGAATCGGAATACAATTTAAGAATAATTATTGTGTAGGTAAATCGATGCAAAACGATGCTATTTTCACTTTGATAGTCTATTGTCTTGATGGGGAAACTGGTACTTTACAGGTGAATCGATTGCCCTTTCGTTACTTCAACAAGCTTTCTCGCAACCTCTTTATTGTCTTTCATTAATTTGCTAATTGATAGTGGTCGCGGTTATGGCGAAATTATTGAAAGAAACACTTTACGAATTCTCAATTTTCTTGTCTAATCGGAAGCAACTCGAAATGAACTTCCAATATAGATTTTCTGTAGTTTATTAATACTCGTAACTGAAAGCTGTGCCAAAGTATTTTAAACTTGCTAGTTTCAAACTCGTAATTCCGAGTTTTAACGTCTCATAAAATTAATTCTACGTTATTTTGATGAAAATCTTTTGTAACTTTTTTGTTTCTCTTTTGATACACCATCTACGTTAGTTTTAAAAATCCATAAAGTCTGAATTGATCTTCATCTATATTAAAATTACAACTCTCACCAGACGTGTAAAATTTAGTTTCTATCTTACTTATTATTTTTTTATATTATGTTTTATGGATATGTACTTATTTTGTAAAAAAGAAACAACAAAATTCTAACAACAGCAAGTTTTATTTAATGTCATAATATCTTAGTAATCTTTTACGTTTTAAAAGTAGAATTACTGTTGAAAAAAACGATTTAGTATAGTATTCAGAACAGCATAAAATTATAACAATAAATTGCATAAAGGATTTTGTTTATCAATTTTTAGAAATAATTATTATAAATAGAATATCCTTTGGGCAACAAAAATTACTACTCATTTTATACTATCTGTGGTTACGTTTTATTAAGTGACACATTTCTCTCGCCTTTGATTATGTCTGTGGAATGTTATTTTTCAGATAATAAGATTGTTTAATTAAACCGTTGATGTGAAGAATATAAACTTCCGTCATGATTAATTAACAAACATGGATTTTAAAACAGTGTAACATGTCTGACAATATTTACTATGCACGTTCATGATTACGAGATCGTTCATTAAACTCTTTGCCATGTTTCCTGTCACTATACTGTGATCTAACGTAGCCGCGGGCAGGGCATATTTTAATTCAAATTACTGCCGTGTAATTTTTCTCGTCTTTGCCAGTAACTTTCATCTTCTTTTCATATCTGCATTCAAGCCAATAAATTTCTTCTTGGGTTGTCATTCTCTGATAATATTAAAATTACGTTTATATTTATTTAAATATATTTTTATATTTTAAAACACACAACTCTCGGAAAAATATTTTAAACAAAATGGATTATGTGGGAGATATGCGAATCAATTACAACTAAATTAATTTTAAACTTCTACAATACGAAAATTACATCTTGATATTACTTATAAATAGAACTTATAAATAATTTGTTTACTTGAGATATTATTTCAAGATCTAAAATGCAGTTTGAAAATTGCGAAAAGATGATATATCGATCCCGTACATCGCTCGCGTGGATTTTCCTGCAACGTATGTGAAGCAGTCGATCGCGTTAGACAGACTTTAAGCTAAAAGGCAGTGAAAGTGTTCCTGTGAAGCATGACGAGAGTAATGACACTCACACTAATGCAGCTGCACCGGGATACCTCCACTAGTTCAACATATGCCGATTTGTTCCAACTATTGACGTACGCCATTTCTCCCCACCGAGCGGTCACGATCTCTGTTCTTCTCATTGATATATGAAATAAAAAGATGATGATTTATGTAACGAATATATGCTGCACTCTCTCATAATATCTATAATAACATCTATAATTGTAACTCGCTTATACCTACTATTCGTATTATTGCAGATATTCCGAACTCGTAATACCTGCAGTAATATCTATAATTAAGTAAGTATAATTAGATTCTCTTGTGAACAGAATCGATTGAAAATTGCGATTTGTCGAGATCTTTTTTGTGCATTGAAACACAACGAAAATAAAAATCTAAATTTATCAACATTTTTATCCGTGTATAGCTGTTGCTAATTTTCAAAGATTTTTTAATCAACGTGTCATCGAGTTGCAATCCCGAATTCCACCGCGCTGCGCAATCAAGCTCGCTCTAGGTAACCAGCAACCGTTTGCGACTTATATTTCTAGGCCATTTAGAAATTCGATCGGTCCATCGCGGTTTCCATTGGTGGAACTGATCCAATTCGCGGCGGCACGGCAATGCTTCCTGCGAAGATCGAAACGAGAGCAGACTGCAGAACGGGAAAAGGCGTAGACGCGAGGTCCGGTTTTATTACGAGAACTTAGCGCAACACACGCGCGCGCACGAGGTGGACGCGTGTACACACGCGAACGGCACACACATGTGCATTTACGTGCGGCGATGCACGTAACGATCGCATGCACACGCCACGTGATTACCATTCGGCATAGAAATTTGCAGCACAGATCAGTCGCGCATTTGGCGTGTCGTTAATGTGCAATAAACGAATATTATCGTAATTTGACAAATTATTTTTAACCAGCTGGCAGTTATTTCGTACAATACTGGTTGCACCGGTTGATCGCTACAATTATCTTTAGAAATAATTTACATAGATTTCTCTTTACAATTCCCCCGACGTTGTGCTTTTATGCCCTATAAACGTGCTAAAACGTATATTACTGGAAAAAGGATTTAAGTGGCCTAGTTTAGCGATATGAAAAGTGTTGAGCGAAGATAGAAGGAAGAGGAGAATACGCGCGAAAGAGGGAGCTTGTAACGCGCGAATTATTCGGACAGAAGATACGACATGGACCAGCTGTTGCTTATTGCTGATTCTCGCACACATGGTGCTGACTCGTTACGTCGTACTTGTTGTAGAGTGAAACTTACCTTAAAGCATGCATGAGCAGTGCGAACAAGCGTGAGCTAACGAGCGATAGAATTCGGAAAATGATTCAAAGAATTCTCTACTCCTTTGAACTGCTCAAGAAATGCTCCATAATTATGCGCGGCAGAGAAATTATGCAGTTTTTGGGGGGCAACTGAATATTTGCAGAAATCGTAGAATTCCATGCTCTATTTGTGATAAAACACAATTATAATATTGCACCGCGTGATTATAATTCCATCTTATGATTATAGAATATCAAAAATTACATGTGTGGCAAAACATGTGTTAAGTTCACATAAGCAATTTTGTAAGATAGGTTGTCGATCATTTAGACTTATAATTTCTAATTTCTAATTTGACTACGAGACTAATGATCAAGCGTGCATTAAAACTATTATTATGTTGCATATTAATAAAGAGATATATAGTTTACATAATAAAACTAAAATAATTGTCTTTAAACATGGAAAAAAAAATTAGCTAATCTAGTCGTAAAATATTGATAACTAACATTTTTTTGCAACTATTTTTTTCCAGCGAGAGTTATAATTTAGCAATAGTAGCAGAATCTTTTGTTCTCGCTGCAAAAAATGTTAGTTATCCATATTTTATAATTAGATTTGCTACAGTAGCTCATCGTTTTTTTCCGTGTAATATAAATTTCAATTTATCTTGAAAAGCGTATCCTTTCATTTGTCACTTGTCTTCTTCAAGTAAGACTATTTAAATCTTCGTCAAATTGATATGTAAAGTTGAATAATGCGACTTACATTGAAAGAAAGAAGTTTAAATAATGCATTCTCTTAACAATGTTGTGCAAAATTAAAATTTTCTAACAAATTTTTCTTATGAAAAGCGGAAGCTTGATTTATGTTTTTGTGTTTCTTCCGCTCGAATTCGCGATAAAATCGTGACAATGGCACATTATTACGTACATTAAATGACAAATTACTACGAGAAACGATTTCACGCGCTACTGCCTCATCAAACAAGTTTTAATCTTTGACTGATAAGAGAATAAAAACGAAGATATTTTAAACACGACGCCGTCTTCTTTCCAAAAATGCAGCCGGCCATAAAGAGACATGATAAGGAACTCTTTTTAAGGAAATTCACTCGCTCAGTACTCCAGATTACTTTCTAGATTGCCTATCGGATTTTAACAATTTAGACGGGCCTCCCTTTGTGATTTTCTTGTCTCAGGAATTCGTGAATCCTTTGTATTGGACGTACCCTACGTCTTGGTTTTCTACTTTCTTTTTTCTTCACTCTCTCGGTTTTCTTCCTTATTTCCTCTTGTTCGTATCACGGAATTGTTATTTAAGGCAACTGAGATTTTTTATCACCTTACAAGTTCTCTCGCATTGTCGCGATTTACGAATGTCCCTCTCTTATGTTCTTTCATTCGTTTTTTTTTTTTTTCTTCTTCCGCACGTCACCCTCATCGACTTTACACGTCGACTTTACTAAAAATTTACACATAGATATATTGCTATTGTTACAATTTTAATCTAAAAGATTAAAACATACACTGATTAACAATCTTGCATAAATAAAATTTCAATTAAATCGATGATAAAACTATGAATTAAAATTTTTTTATTTTACATTTATTTTGTTTATTTTACTAATTTTGCAATTTTAGTTGCGCGGAATGAATATCGATCTCTTATTGTATCGGCATTTTAGAATAAATATATTTCGAAATTCAATTATTACCATAAATATTTTTTTAATAATTAAAAAATTTCATATATACAACACATACACAATCTATCTATACATTCTTTTTTTTTGTTTCGAATTAATTCTTTGTTGCCTGCGGAATCAACTCGACGTAATATACGCGACAAAAATATTGTACTCTAATTCAGTATCTAATTTCCAAAATAAAGAGATAGATAGACATAAAGTTATTTCATTTCTTATATTCCATTTAATATCTCTTAATAAATAAATTACTATTATTTAAATGTTGTGTTATTATCTTTATTCTCTAAGCCTTCACTAGTTTTCGTGACGAAATTGCGAAGGGGCTTAGAGGGAGTGAAAAATAACGGAGAAAATGAAAGCGCGATAATTTGAGTCGGACCTTATAGCTGGAAATATATTGGATATTGGACTGACAATATATTATTTCGTTGCATATTCAGGGAATGCCGTCACTCGCGCGGTTTATCCTTTCTTCCTTTTTTTACTCGAATCTCGCCTGCTCCGAATACCGAAAGCTGGGAACGGAAGGCTTAGAAACCTTCGGTTCGCACGATAGACTCGCGTTGCAGCCTAGGAGGGCAATCTCAACGCGTCAGAATTGAGTTGTGCGACTGTTGTTATGTCACCACCGCCGTTACGGCGTCGCGTTGCAATATAACATGCGACAATATATTGTAATAACGCAATTATCTCGTAGTTTTATTTGCTGCGATTAGTTGTATGACTAATTTGCACGTCGAAAACACTAAAATGACTTTTCCAGAAATTTAAATTGGTGCAGACGAAGAGAGAAATTAAAAAAATTGGAGCTAGATATATTTTTTATTGCCATATTTTTGCGTGATAAATTTAATTCAATTAAACGTAGGCATATAGCATGTATCAAAAAAGGCTTTCAATCTACATTGTTCATAGATTTTTATATATTTAATTACTCAATACGATAGTTAACGATTATAATTCAATCAATACGATGGCTGTGATTTCTCATGCATATATATGTAGAATATTGGTAGTATAAAAATTACTTGTCTTACTTTTTTACAATACAATTTTGTATTGTTTTTTTTTTCGTATTATTTCTAAATTTAATTTCTTATTGGATATGTGATAGGTTATACGACTGCAAAATTAATCTCATATTGCACTATATTGCAGACAAATGTATGATAGAATACCTGACATTTTATTCGATTCCAACACGCATAGAAGAGAAATATCTCGCACAAAGATTGTATGGTAATATATGGCGATATAATGCGCTTGGATATTGAAATACCATAAAACTTTATGTATCTTCTTCGCGCATTCTCTCCACGCCTATCGCCAAACGAAATTCCTTATCATAAAAATGCACGTTGCAATTTCGATCAACATTTTGATACGTTATCTGCGGGAAATTTAACGTAAATATTTTATCTTTCCAAACATCTTTATCCCTCATTTTAATAAAACAGAGCGTATATATATTGGTTTTCTCTCTTTGAAGCTTCAGTTTTGTCAAATTTGCAAAAGCATATATAGTCACCGCATCTTGTCTAATAATTCCAACTTAACAACATATACAAATAATTAAACTTACATTTAATTAAAACTTACAGTTCTTTGTTATTTACGATCTTCCTTTCTCTCTTCTCTCTATAAATTTTTTAATTTTATTTTATCCTTTCCATAATAGAATTTCCATAATTACTCCAACTTGCATCGAAAGTTTTATGGGCATATAAATTTCCGGGTCACTTTACGATCAGAAATCAACTCATCTTTATTATCTAAATCTAAAACTATCTCTTTATTGAAGATGCTCAAACTTCTGCATAAATATATTAGATAGAAATTATTATAACATGATATTTTTTATGTTTTTATCGGTTTTTTTTAAGAAATTAAATATAAAATTCTCCATCTATACATGGAGGTGAAGAATTTCCATCTCTGATTATATTCTCCGTCTTAATTGTATATTAATAAGATCGAAAAGAGAGTAAAACACATACAGTAAAAGTACTATTGTAAGTTATTTACAAATCTCGTTTATTTATTAAGTGATTTGAAATCGAAGAAACTCATATGCAACATGGATGGAGTGATCACTTACTTACTTAGTTAGGGAAGTTAGTCGCCTTAGACATCACATATCTTTAATTTTTCAGTGACTATCTTCTCTCACAATTCACCAACTAAGTAAAGCTAAAGGGGCAGATCCGTCGGAACCACCGAGTCCATGAATCAAGCATGATGGCCACAGTTTGCCGAAGGAGCAAGGACGGTTTCGCTTGACGAACGTCTTAGTGTTGTTACTGTAAGCAAACTGACGTTGAAACTCACCGTTTACACTGTTGCAAGCCGTGCACCAACGTGGATGGGCACGAAAATTTCACGGATCACCAATACGATCCATCTCGAGTACTTTGCTAACATGGTCCAAACGTCTTTAGCTCCTTCAGCTCCGCGAGAGAGAGCTTTGCACGGCATTCGGAGTTCGCTTTGACGCTATATATCCGTTTCCTCTTGCGAGTTCTTTGAATATTTTATGATCTCTAACTTCACCGCGGCTTCATTTGGTTCAGGAACCTTGATGTTCTTTTCCCTTAAAAGTTGGCACTGAACGATAACGCCAGTAACAAGAAAATAAATTTATTTCATTTTCGCCAATATTGTAATTTTAATTACGAAAAAATTATTGAATTATTTAAACTTATATATTGTTTCTTGTACGCATTATGTCATCACGCAAAGTCATTTTTATGAGCAATTGTCGAAGGCGTTAAAAAAATATCTCGTCTACCTTCGTGCCGAACGCGGTGATCGTATAAACTATGTCAAGTCGATCGACGACGCGTCTCTCCTTCGCGGAGATGTGACTAAGAAATATGCAAATATCGAAGTAAATAATGGAATTGGGCGTGACGTTGAAATTGTACAAAGTAAAATTGTAATTCACAAAAACGAAATACTTGGATTTGTACGTGCGTGCCTCAGCGGAGCGCGCCTGGAATTTAGTTAAACAATACGAAACTTCGTGAGACAGATTTCGAAATTAGAGATGTCATAAAGAGGGAACGCGCTGCTCATGACCTTGCTTTGAAAAGGAAGCATATTCTGGAAGCGATGTTAATGTATATTTTCTACTTTATCGCTATATATAAAATCCCATGAATTAATAAACATTTAAATAAATTTTGTATAAAAGCATTCAGGCTGTGTGAATAGTTTTAATATATTAAAGAAGATGAAGAGAGATTTATTGAAGGGTTTATCTCATATTAGTACTAGAAGAATTAAGAATTATACAATATTTCAGTGGTAGATTTATATAAAGACAAAAAGACATAAAGAAAAATAAATGTTAATTCTCATTAGGAAATTACAGACAGAAAATTTAGATTTGATTAATTACGCAAATTTTTTTGCGCAATGTAATTTAAAATAATATTGTAGTAATTAAAACAAATTAACACTTATATCTTTGATATTAATAAAATATTATTAATATCAAAAATAAATATGATAATAACAAATTAATAAATGTTAATTTGTTTCACTCAACAATATTATTTTAAAAACTTAAATATTAAAAACATTGCTACCGCTTTACGAATTTATTTAGTGAAATAATTATAGTAACATATTTTGATTATATTAAATTACATATCGCGACAATTATTAATAAAACACTGAATTTTAAATAAATTTTTTAATTGCGCGCTTTTAATTAAGAAAATTTATGTTTTTTGCGTATAATATATTTTAAATAAATTAAATTATTCTTATATTTTTTATTAAAGAGGTAAAATTTTCCAATGAAATTTTAAGACTTCTATTGCGACATTTATTTTTCTCTCTTTCTCGCCCTCTCTCTGACAGATTTACGAAAGATTCTTCGACATCGAAGATTGAAAACCAATTGTCGAACGGCCTTATTGTAGATTTCTTTGGAATTTGCTTGTGCCCGCGCACATTACGCGTGAAATCACGTTGGCGCAACATTAGCTTTTATTCCGTCGCACGCTTATTCTCGAACTTACAATTATATTCCATATGTCCTTATCGGCCTTTCAAATCGGTGTACTCGATACACACAGCTAATGCACGATAATTGCAAAATGCATAGCATTCCACGGCCCCGCACTTAACTATGCGTATATTATGCGCGCACATGTACACACATACACGTACGCGCACGCACACATGCGCATACATTAGTAAGTTAAATTAATTGCAAATACGTCGCAATTGCTTCAGGTCGAGTTAATATAAAATAAATGTTGCATGTTAAGAAACAAAATTACGAAATGTGTAAGCATACTCATAAGTCTATGACAACTGCACGCTTGACGCGTAATAACTACCGGCAATTAATTTATTTATCATCCACTTGACGATAGAAAGCGTAACGCGGCGTACGAATTAATCGCTTTTCATGTCGGATCTGCGATATATCATGAAATTTGCGTGATTCCTGCGCGGGAACAATTTCCATCGATTGACAAGGGGGATGTGCGCCACCGGAAATTAATGAAGCGCGTAATTGACTGAACTTCAGGGGAGCGATTCAGAATTCTCGACAGTTAAAGTGGCTTCAAATTAATGCCGCACACGCGAAAATCCGCGACCGCAAAGTTTAATAATCTCGAATCTTCAGCAGAACTTTATGACACATCTTCAAACTTGAATGCAACGTATTTAAACCGCTTATTAATTTCTAACAATTCACAGAGATCGAGATATGATCTTAATAGGTGGAACCGCCCGTAAATTTCCGATGAGCTTCACGATCGTTTATTTTACGACTTACTCATTAATCGAGCACTAATCTTCTCGACGAAACATTAGGAAAATTCATGTATTTCGTTGGAACATTTCAACTACTTTTCTTCTTCATAAATCTCGGTCATTATTCTGCCTTTTCATAACTTTGTCCTTAACTTTAATACATTAGCAGCGAGTCCCATTGTAAAAGCGCTGCCCGCTAATGTTCCATCAGAGTTTATACTCAGCTACTTGTCTGTTTAATCTTTGTCCAACAGAGGAAAAAATCTGATTGTGAAGCACATAAGAACATAAATAAATTAATAAATTTAATATTCGAATTAATAACGAAATGTCGGAATGATTGAGTTAACTGAATATTGTTTAACACGTTTAACGTATATTCAAAATCCGATATTGATGATAAATTGCATGATAAAAGCATCAAATTTTATATTAAAAACATGCTAGACTGTTTCAAGTTTTTAAGTATCTAAAAACGAGACACACAATAATGATAAAATAACATTCTTCTCTTAGCAGTTTGTCAGTAATCATCCGGACGCATTCGCAGAAATAATAGCGTCGCACAAGAACAATCGGTGTAATATGAAATTGTGCTCGCGTGCAACATTCAAATTTCATTTTGCCGTCACGAAAGTTGTATAAGCGCCGAAGTGAGTTATGCGCGGTCCCGCTTAATATCACCTTTCACTCACCGAAGAGTAAGAAAAGCGCGATGTTGTTTTTCTTGCCGGTGTCGTCGGGCCGCGCAATTCGGTGAAAAGGACTCGTGCTCTTGAACATTTTTACATCAATGAAACAAGCGTGTCGGCGAGCAGTCAGGTTCGATGATCTCAGAGATGCGGAAACGAAGCGGCGCCAATGTGGTGCGAAACCGCCAACTATGAAAATTCTGCAAGCATTCGCGGAATTTTCCGCGGATATTCGAATACTCTGAATGTTCGCGAGCCAAAGAATGTCGCTGACTGGGAATATAGTCGTTTTGGATTACATATAAAAGATGAATACGGCTGTGGAACGCATTTTTATTACGTATTAATGGTCTACAATTACCTAACGTTGAACATTCATATAAGTGGCGAGTGCAAAATGAAGAAATAATGCAAGTCTGTTTCATGATTAAAATGGTATAATTCGTGCATTACAGATTCTTTTAGTGAATTAGAACAATTAAACAGATTAAAATTCAATTCAATTTAATTTAATTTATTGCATAGCGAAGGAGACTACGTCAGAATTTTAATGAAAATCGCCATTGTGCGTATTTAAACAAAGATACATTTTGTTATTAATGCCTCTAATGTAAAAGAAATAAAATACGTTGAATTTTCCAGCAACTGTGTGTATGTTGAGTACCGCACACTTGGAAAAAGATTTAAACGAAATGACGATTGTCGGCAATAATAAGCTTCGTGAAGTGTTGAAGAATTCTTTCGGAAATGTTCTCATTCTTCGGTCTTTGCGGCAGTAAACACGCGTAGTTTATTGGCAGCATAACGAGCTGTAAAAAAAACATTTCGAAGCAAACCGAATGCGCGTACTCGTTCACCCTTTACTCCTCTTCTTCCGACACGAATAGCATTAAGTTCTTACATTTTTTTCAGAGATAACGCAAGATTGTTCAAAGAATTTTTAACATTACATGAATAAAAGCGATACATAAAATAAGATATAAAATATAATATTATGATATAAGAATTTGAAATTAAATATAAATATTTTCAATCATTTAAAATAAGATATAAAATTTTTCAATTAATAGCGGTAATATAGTGTAAACTCAATAAGAAATAATACACATTCGACTGATAATTATGACAAAGTAATTGGAAAATAGTGATGTACATAATATTTTGTTCAATAATTTCGGTGAGGTAAGTCGTAATGCAGAAATTCAGAAGTTTTAAATGTTTTCTTAGGATATCGCATCCACAAACGTTACATTTATGAAGCAAGAATATTGCCGATGGTACGTGTTACCAATCAATACAGCCGCGAGCGATAAAGATCGTCGAGAAAACGCGGTTCGTTTATTTCATACCTTTTTGTTTTTCTTCTGGCGACGTCGGCGAGATCCCGATACATCTCGTTAAGGCGCATAATTAAATTTACTCCATTGGCAGCTTTCCCCGCAGCTCCGTGAAAAATAATAACATAATAACACGCCAGGCTGATAACGTAATGCACCGTGGTGCTTACGCAACGAATTCCCACCTGCGTGGTGCGCCAATCGCGTTTCTCCGTGTTTCGCCATCGCGCTCATAGCACATAAAAGTCAATGAAACTTGCTATCCGCACCCTCTCGCTCGTCTTTTTATTATCTTCCCTCTCGAACTGTCCATCGACGGCCGGCTAATTGAAACCGTATACGTATCGAAATGCCGGAAATAACGGCCGAGGTACACGCGCAAGACAGAGTGAAATTCATAACGTCACATCTGACTTCCTTTCAATCAATATCCCGCTGGACGACTAGTGTGTAGAGTAAACGCTTTCACTATTACTAAGAAACACTTTGGCGAATACGAACAAAAGGATGATAACGTATACAGCTCATTTTACGAAACCAAAAAGTGTCTCAACGTCTCGACAATCTTTTTTAAATGATCGATAATTTTAACGCGTAACGCGGAATGTGCGAGTAAAAAAAAAGAAAACTGTTTTCTGCTTTTTTACATGTGTTTGGTAAATTATAAATGTTTGTCAAATAACATACGTCGCGCGGATTTAAAACACGCGAATACGTGTTTGTTCATACTTTGCTTATCTTTCTGCGAATTCTGCAAAAATTCCAACGCATGTTTTTCACCGACAGTGAACTCGCGTTCGTACAATATATGGAAAAAAAAAATTACGTTATTGAATTTACCCGTTTCTCCACTGGATTCAGATTAAATACTGCGTAACCAAAAACGTCGCTCACTCGTGGAATACAGTGCTTTCTATGGTTCTTGTTGTTTCATTTAGTGCCTCAAACTGCTTAATTTAATCCTTTTGATTACTTTATTTAATTACTTTGCTAAATTGACGTTCTCCCGCTCGTCTGTGGGCGCGCACTCTGCAATTTTAGCCTCTTAACTCCGCTAGGCACGTCACCTTTGGCATCACAAGAGAGCAATTACCGTTCCCTTTTTCAAGGGCGTACTACGTGCCAATTGAATTACTCTGTTCCGAAAAGTATCAAAAATTTAAATGTATAGTGGTTAGGTCTATGCACCTTATTTCTATATATTGCCGCTACACACGTCAAATTCGAAACATAAATGTAATAGGCATGACGCAGTATTATAGATTAAATGTTTCAATTGCACGATGATGAAAACTTTAAAATGTACATTCAAGAATTTTCTCGACTGAACGTTTCATTTCGTGCGCTAGAGAAACACGATAAACATTTCATGTTAATACCTTTTACCGTAATGAAGTTTATTCTTTTATAGCCATCGACTATTTAGATGGAATTGTAGCACAGTTTTTGTAATCGCATTTTGTAATTGCACCGCATCGCACAATAACGTTAGAAACCCGCAAAATATACGCGTTATTCTTCTCTTTTGTTATACGATTTTACAATAAGCGCGTACGCGAAGGTTTTCGTTACGCAATCGATTTCTCGAACGTATATTATGTTATAACACGCCAAAGTTCAACAAGGAGATGTTCGCGCTCTTCTTTTCTCACCGGAAAATAGCCATAGCCTTATGTAAACCATTGTCGATCGATGTCCATATCCCCGTAGGTAACTGAGAAGTATTCCGAACGAACAGCAGACGTTCGGGCGTGAAGCGCGCATGGTCGACGTTATTTTTATTAATCAAGTTATTTGTCATAAATGGCGCCACATCGGTACGCGGGAGTGAGAAAAAAATTAATCGCCATTTCTCGCGAAACAGCGCGCGCACAGTATTACCGCGGATTATGTGTCTCTTCAGTTCCGTTACTGTCGAGCCTCGCAGGTTTTAATTATTTATCATTCGTCGATCAGACGTGGTCTCGCAAGCTGATGTTTTATGTGCATTCCAATAATACAAGCAAGAATTAATACAGAAACGCATACGCACTCAGAATTATTATTATTTTTTTTAAATAAGATAAGAAAATCATTCAGTTTCTTGCGTCATCAGCTGCTGGATGTCTTTTTCTATTTTACTTCATATCGTAATCATCTTTTCTAAACTCTATATTTTCTAAACTTTATCGCCATTTCCATGTCGACCAATACAAGCAATGCAACGGTTCAGTAACCGTCTATCCAGACAGTAGGAAATACACGGCTTTAGGAAGGAAAAATCTGACGGTGCATTAAAATCGCAATCCCCAGCAGTCGCTGTTGCACGCGTCTGGAACTATCGCATTATGCAACCGCGGATCGCATGCACCGTTGACTGCGCAAGGTCCCGCGACCGGACTCTTTCGAAGAGGAGTTAATCGAGCGTGGATGAAGTAGCCCGGAGAAGAAATTATCCCAGCGTCGCCGCGGAAAACGATAGGGAGAAAAAAAAGAGGAAAGCTCTCTCCGTTTCTTGCGGAAGAGCTTGTACCCTCCTTCCTCGTCATTCCATGTGTTTCTGCTCCTTTCTTCTGAAAATCCACCCGCGGCGTCCTACCATCCCCTTTCGTCCGTTTGCTACTTGACGCCCGTATCCTGTCCCTTTATTCACCCATCTTTCTCCCTCAAAGAATCTTGAGGCTTCGTATTCCTTTCTTCCTTTCCTCTCTACGGAGCCGGCGGAAATTAACGACTCGGAAATTCTAATTCAATGGCAAGGCTGCCGGCGCGACTCTAGCTCGCGCCTTTCTTTCTTTCACGCCTTGTGGCTTTTCTTCTCTCTCTCTTTCTCTCTCTCTCTCTCTCTCTCTCTCTCTCTCTCTCCCCCTCCCCCTCCTCCTCCTCCTCCCTCTTTCTTTCAGTTTCTATCTCTATCTCTCTCTCCCTCGAGACTCATTCGGTGTTTTTGTTACACGTTTCTTCCGCCGACCCGCAAAGCCGAAAGGGTCTTTTTTCTCTGGCCAGCCAAGGTACAAGAGACGGATGAAAAAGGCGTGGACCCTTTGCAGGCGATTAAAGTGGTAATGACTGCCTTGTCACGATAATGATGATGCAAGAAAGGGGGAAAGACGGATGCGGATGCAGTCTTTTCCAGCCAAAAGTGTCAATTTGGTTGCAAATATTAACTTAACTGAGCGCAATTCTTAACAATTATTACTATCATCATTTTCGGTGCATAGAAGAATAAATTTGTATACATTATTTACGTCGCGTTATTTACGAAAAACTAAAAGTATCTCGACAATTCTGACGATGACTGTATCCTAAAATATGCGAAACCAATTCTCTTACTAAACGATAGAATTACATATGTATACAATTACATAGTTAGTGTGAAAAGCGATCAAGAGATATGATATTAAAACACTGCACTGGTATGTAAAGTGTAAATAACTCGGATAACGCGTTTTTTTTTTTATATGTAAAAAACGAGTTTGTCGAGAGTCGATTGAAAAATCAACAACCATGCAATAAAGTGCTTGATATTTTCTGCAATACTTGCGTGCCGCAGTAAGTAAGTGATGTAAAATTGCAGCAGAATAGAATACCATTTCTCGAATTCAAAGGATCACGAATTTCAGAGTTCAATTTTCAACGCATATTTGCCAACGCATTTTTGAGAGCTACAGTCTTCGATGCCGATCCGCGTTTTTCAGTTTTTCAGAACGCAGCGTTCCTGCAACAGCAATAGACATAGTAAAGCTATCGATAAATATCGTTTTGTTATCTAGGTACCATAAAAGCTTGACTGTAGGTTTGCAAGTAAAAATGCTTTGTAAACGATATTAAAACTTACAAAGACAGTATTTAATGCAATTTTGACAATACATTTATAAAATGGTAATTTGTATTTTTGGTATATAATTGTACGTACAAATATTAACCAAATTGACCATTAATATAAGTCAATTAATATTTTATTAACGAGCAATAAAATTAGTTTTTATTGTTCTTTTCAAACTATTATTCTTTTTACAAATTATTATTTTCTCTACTCTGTAAAAACTTATTCATAAATCTTTATTTTCTGTGAATTAAGAGCACTTTTTTTCTATATTTTAAATACATTTTTTACATTTTGCAATTAAATTTGAAATATGTATAATATCATTAATATGCAAAAAACTTTATGTAAAATACTTATCTAAAAGTAACAATTTTTTATTTACTTACTTAATTAATAACTGTCTCTTTTTCTCTTTCTGCACATACCGATATGAATGAATATGAATTAATCAATTGTAATAAGTCGACAAATTCAGCTTCGATAAACACCGCTTAAAAGCACGCGGGTCGCGTGAACGCTTTTATTGAAAGCAGTCGCTCCACGTGTGCGTAATTAAATGCCTGATGTTTACAGCATACCTGATTGAACTAATAATGTGACGACCGGACTGTGAAAATCATTCCGCGCGCTGTAATCAGATTAACTTCCCCGCGAATATGAAAAGCCACGAAAAAAATACGAGCAACTCGCGATTAAGTTGTCTGCATTTGACGCGTGACGGAGTTAGCGCAATCACAATATCATGAAATACCGCGATGAGAGAAGTCTGGTTGTTGAATCTATGAAAGGATCGACGGCATGCACAAGCGTGCCATCGTTCCGTCACCGAAACCGCCGCCGTTGCAGCGTCGAGTCGGAAATACATGGTTCTCCATGTTTATCCCCCCGAGAAAAATCCGATTTTCTGTAAATCTGAATTTCCATCGAAATCCGACATCAGTCTACACGGGCCCGGAGTGTTAATCAAATACGACTCCGATAAGCTTATTGCGAATGTATTTGCATGGTAGTAGATAGCGGGTATGACGAAGGAGATTATCGGCTCGATAGGAAACGTGATGAGGATAAACTGTGTTCATTGAAAATTTTGTTTACCGGATTATCGCTCGAGCGCGGCTTGTTTTACATGGCAACGTGAGTTTTACATAAAACGCGTTTTATGCGGATAAAAGACGAGAAGCGTCACTCGTTCTTTTATTCTCTCTCAAAAAAAAAAAATGAAATAAAATCGAAAATGGATATTTTGATTAATACTGAAATAACACGAAATTACTGTTTACTTGCAATTTGCACATGTGGCGTTGAGGAATTTGTTGGCAATCGCGCGCATTCGCTAATATAATGAAGTTATTGAACTTTAATTTCCGCTTTAGCATTCAGTCCGATTTCACTTGTGGTCGACACACGCTGAAACCTTTATGTAATACGCGTTATGAGTGCGCCGCATAAATGCAAATGTTTTATTTGCAGTTCGCCCGATTTTGCCCAGCGATTTCAAGATCGTTTTATTATATATAAAAGCAATCTCTATTATAATTTGTACACAATTTTAAAGCTACAAATTGCGGTCGATTTAAAATAAGGATTAAAAGTTATTGACATTCGTGTAACTTCAATATTGTGTTTGGACATCGTGCAATAACAGTTTCGATATCGTAAACGTAAAATATTCGAAACGAGACACAACACACGTAGATTTCAAGCGATCCTAAAATATAGGAATCCCAAAAGATTTAGCACATATTTTAGACACATTTATGAAATGTTAAAAGAACAATTTATTATATTGATATTAGAGCTTTTCGAAATACAAAGCGGATTGAGAATCTCATCCGATTTTGCGTGAGAGCGAATGTTTCGCGGGGAAAGCCAGGAAACCAAGCCGGCTGGACACTAGTGAAATCTCACGTACGCATGTGTGTATCTTTTATTTTCGTATAAATGCATCCGACCTCGATCGGCGTTGTGCGACCGACCACACGAATTCCGCGGCACGACTTCCGCCGCTGCGCGTGGTGTTACTGTAAGTGAAGTAACTAGAAGGATTTTCTCGTAACAAACCATGCGTGCATGCAACTACGTAACTGCACTGAGGCATCGACTTTCTGTACGCCGCATGATTATTTGGCCATTTGTGTCCAATTTTTATTTCTCTATCAAAATGTTTCTGCATGGAAACCAATTTCTGTCATAATTAATATTGTTGTGTATAAACATATATAGTTAATTATTTAATTTCGATGTAAAATAATTCATTAATTTTGATATTAATTATTTAAACGTAAAATAATAAGAAAGAGATACCACATGAGAGGAAATTTGAAATTGACTTTGGAATCTGTATCTTTTTTATTTAATTATATATATATATATATATATATATATATATATATATATATATATCAAAGTTTTTTCCTTTAAATATAGAAACTCTAGAACTTCTTGGGAAAAAGTCAAAACCGAGTATCGGTTACATCGAAAATCTGAGAACGTGCTAACCTCATAGAGGTGCAATTATAAGTTGTGATTATATTCTACATATAACGTACACATATATATATTTCTGTTACATAGATAGAGTTTCTGAGGTGTGGCAAAACTTTGAGAGCATGTTCTATACTAGTTCTTGAAACGAAATAAGTCTATACAGGTTCAGCTTGAGAAATACATGCTCTGTCCGAGAACATCATGGTTGAATCACCGATCAAGTATGTTATTTCATTATTTCATAACACCGTGTTTGTCGATCGCTGACGAACAATTGACAAATTAAGTTTGTTTCATTTATCCGCGCTGTGATGAGATAATATCACTTAAATTAAATTCAAGCGTAAATATTTCCAGAGAAAAATAGCATTAATTTGCTAATATTTCCGTAACCGTATCTTAGTGCTCATACTTTATCGTTAAAATATTATGTGTGTATTGTACAAAATGTGTGTTCGCGCACTTCCGCTTTTTCAAAAATATTCACAATAAAGAGATACTAAAATTAAGCGGTCAGAATTGAATGACTTTCCAAAATACGAATCGCAAAACGTTCCGCCACGTAACGCTGCGGAATCCTTTTACGTGTACATTTGCGGTGATACGAGCTCGGATTCGCGCATAGTGAGCACGATTGAATTTCGTCCGCTGCAAAATTCAAAACGGTCTTGACAGAGAACGTTTTGCAAAGCCAATTCTCGCACCGTTAGCAATAGTGCGCGATAATTTTTTTTATATATTCTGAGAGCGGCTAATACCAAACTCAATTACCAATGGATAATTGAGTTGCATTGATAGATCTTCATTAGAGGTTCTCTCGGTAATCGAATTTAATTTCCTCGTCTTGCGATTTAATGGAAGTTTCTAAAATTATAAGAAAGTCTACTAAAATATACGATCCATTCTGCTGATGTTGTTCATAAAATATACGTTGAATTGATGAAAGTTTAATAAATATATATTTTTAATTTTATTAAGAAAACTTATTAATAACTTCAATTTTATAAAAATTATTAAATTGTTTCTTATTTCTTTTGAAAACATTATTATATTTAATTACATTTTTCTCTGGCTTTCCAATATTTTTGAAATTAATCTTGTTATTAACGCTAAAATATTAAAAACTTTGCACAATTTTTATAAAGCAAATTTGATTTTTAGCATTAAATTTTTATTACACTTAAATATATACTTCGACATATCGTTATCTGACGAGAGAATGTATTTAAAAAATGTAATAAAAAACAATTTCGTGATTAATATCGTAGTAATGGTCAAGGTAAGTGATCTCCTTGAAGAGTGAACGCAGTGAAAACGCCGTTCGTGTCTCGTTACAGATCAAGCTGCGAAAAACGCTCAGAGCTGAGAAAGCCGCGTAACGAAGCTTCTTATGGCATATCGGAATTTTTCCGTGGCCTTCGACACGAACAATTACAATCAAGCCTTCCATTCTTTCTCCATTATTCTTGCGCCGTAATTTAGAAATTAGAGAGAGAAAGAGAGAGAAAGAGAAAAAGTGAGAAAAGAAGAAACAAAAACTTCTCGCACAATTGGTGAATTTTTGCGGTGCAATTTACCTTCTACCGTTTACTCGCGAGTACTCGTGACATTTGCGTTTTTCTTTAAAAACTCGAATTCTCTCGAGAACGCCGTGTTCGACCTCTCGGTTCAGCTGCCGCCACGGTAGCAAGCAAGACAGTTGAGACCAGCTCCGGACTTAGGCGTGGTTCTTGCGTAACGCAAAAGCGAACGAGTAACTAGCCCGCGTACGTACGTGTGCACCGCACATAGAGATACACGTCAGCCTGGTGCGGTGTCTAGATGCGTGCGATTTCAGCAGCGACCTACCGAGAAAGAAAAAAATTCACCCGCAATCAGCCTCCTAAAGACGGGCCGATTCTCGCGAGTCTATGGAAAGTAGAAAGCCCGTGTATGACACATGTAAATTACAGCCATCGACCTTCGATATATTAATAGCGAATGCTGTATAATTGCTGTCGCTGGGCGAAAGCTACTCGCGAGTCTCTAGATTGTCAATCGGCGAAAATTGGCGCAACAGAGGGCGGTGTTAGTAGATACTTGTAAATCAAGAACGAGTAAGACGATTGAAATTATAAGTAATATTTAATTCTGTAAAAATACTACAAAATTCTTCAAAATACTAACCAACTTGCTGTTGCTTTTCAGTTGGTTTCATGTTACATCTCGATACTTACAAATTGAAGAAAAAATACAGAATTATAAATCGTGTATCTGATTCCTCATCGACTATGTGCACGAATGATTAATAATATAAACATTTTTATCTTTTTAAATAGAATTTTAAAACGTAGAGTTTAATTAATTATTTATTTAAACGTTTGTTACAACAATATAGCAGTGCGCTATATGTAGGTTAATTAAAGCAATTTGACTGTAATCATTTTCTAATAATCTGAATAACCACAACCATTGCCTTTGCTTATTCACGAGATAATATTTCAATTAGATTAGGTGCGTTCTTTATTTCATTTAATCGCCTCGTAACAATTTCCGGATGGGAAGGCGAGAAAGCTTAGTAGTTACGAGAGAGTCGCATCCCTGTCCGCGACGGTTGTGTAAGCACATTTTATGCATCATATAAAGCTGCCATGTGGGACCCATAGACGCGTAACATATATCAATTCCCACTAACGCAAGATATGACGCTGTTGAGGCTCGTGGTAATTCTCACCGAGAATTTCCCGAAACCTTTGTTATAAGCGCGCAAGACTGGGTTTGTAGTCGCAAAAATGCTCCACACCCCCATTAAGATCAATTAAATAAAATTTTCAGAACTTTCGATATCTTTAAAACTGCGTACACCATAAAAAATTATATGGGCATCGCACGGTTAAATTCCATTCGTTGCAAGTTGCAAGAAAATTGCATATTCTTTTTCTGCACAATCTCTCGAATCTCTCCCAACGCCTAAAGCTATCCGGAAACGTGAAACTCTTGTGGGAAATGAACACATAAACGCCTGCTTCTCCTCGTGTTAATAAAATTCTAATTAAACGTCGGGGTACGGATGATCGTCGCCAACTTCTTCCGTAATTACAGTTTCGGAGGAATCCCCTTCGGAGAGATCTCACCGGATCTCTCCTCTGCGCCAGAGAGCAGCTGGGAAAGGAAAAAAAAATACGACGGGCGGTAACAGCCGCGTGGGACGTAATTAGGACACTTAACGTTATCATCTTGAATTCCGAACGGACGGAACACAGCCACCGTTTTCCACTTATAGGAAACGACTTGTGCAATGCGCCGCCGAGCGAATTTACCTCGCTCGTTACACGTACCGAGCATTTTATAAGGAACGTTGAAAGATAAAGTTTTGCTATTTCTCACACACACACACATTCGTGGATCATTGACTGTGATTCGATTTGATCAGAAATACGGACTAGAATCTTGACACTTTCAATATTAAATCTTTAACGACTAAATTTAATGAGCTGTTTCTACGTGATTATTACTAAATTATGCACAAGTTTTTTTGGATTTCACAATGATTGTAAAAGGCTAACTTTCATGCTTCAAATCGCTTCCTGTATCTTTAAATATAATTCTATCTTTTGTTATTCGTAATGCTAAAAATCTTTTTAGGTTACAGATTAAAAATAATACATAATATGAAAAATAAAAGTACAAAAGATTCGTGTATCAGTGTTTTACTTCTTAAATCACAATAAAAATTTAAAAAAAAATAGATCCCTAATATGAGAGATACCACAAGGAAAAGAATTAAGCGTTCGAGCTTATTTTACAGAAAACAATTTAAAATTTTCTTGACCTCTTCCAATCAATATATTATCTCGATCGTACTTGTAAAACTTTTTGCACATATAAATATCACGTTACTCGGTATGGCGCCGTGATTCGATCATAAGAACTTGCGTCTGGATTTTTTCTTCCTTTATTGCGGTTTATCATTTTTATGAAACTTATCATGATAGTTTATTTTCATCGATAGCAATCTGTTGCGACAGTTTATTATACTCGCACTTCGAATCTATCTAAGTTTTAAATATGTAAATTTTGATGGCTCAAACCATTTTTAATTTTTCACGATAAATAAATTAAATTATAGTCATTGAGAATTAAAACTGCGGTTGATATTCTGTACATTATTTAACTCTATCTATGTATATTTTCCTGTAAAGTGTCTTCGGAAGTAAAATACTACACTGAGAAAAAAATTTTGTAGATCCAAGAAAATATTTCTTTGAATAGTCCTAATAACATATTTACTTAATATAATACACATATTTATTTAGAATTAGATATTTTTACTTAATTTAAGTAAAAATATTTTCTTGGATCTCTAATATAAGTAAAAATATTTTCTTGGATCTCAAAATTTTTTTCTCAGTGTAGCGAGGAATGTAGTTGTTATACATACACTAGGCAAGGATCATTTTCATTAGGTAGAAGCGATGCCAACAACTAGATCACACCAGGGAGGAAATAGACGGATCGTCGCCACCTCGATGTAATCTCGTAGGAAACCGCCGGTGTTAATTCCGAGAGTCATTCGAAGAACACGTTAGATATCTTCTCTGTCGCGAGATAAGACGTACATTCGAATCCCATCTCTTTGTACAAAATTAGTTTGGTTTCTGACAAATTATTGAACTTTCGAGTATAATTACGCGTGGTTTATATTATTCAACGCGCATTTTTTTATCAGATTTTTTAACACGCTGTTATGATGAACGAGACTGGCAAACACGTATTATTATTTCCTTAAAAATATTCCGGATTAATTTTCTACGTGATTAAAAGTATCTATTGTGTGCATTGACTGCTTACAAAAGCCACGATGTATGAAAAAAAACGAAAACTCGCGATGTTACATAATATCCCGCGCGGAGAACAAGGAATCGGTACAAAAATATGCGCGTAATAATAATCCGCGAAATAGGATGGGTTCGTGTCGGAGGTTGCACTCGAAGAGCTACGCCTTATACATATACAGGAAGGATTTACAAGCGCAGTTTTCACGTTCACCGATGACTCGTATACCGTAACGCGCGCGCGTTCCACGGATTCTTCTTCACACCTAGCCGCACGCACGCACGGTACGCACGCACGAACGAACACACGTACGAACACACGTCAGCCGGCTGCATCCACGTGTACGCGAACAAAGGAGAAGGCGAAAATACGCGGCAATTAACCCGACGTCAAGATGCGCACTCGCGATATCTGGGCTGCCTGATTTTGCTTTTAGGTGTGCCTCGAAGAATCGCGCGCGCGATCAGCGATATATCATCGTTTTCTCGTGTTGGAGAAAGCGAACTTTTAAAGCGCAGTCTCGTGGCGCAAAAAGAACGCGCATGCATGCATGAAGCTTTTGCCTTTCGGGAAACGTGCGATGCCTCATAAGACTTTCGATTTTTAAACGTAACGTTTCGCAACCGCGCGACTTTCGACTATCAATCTGATCTTCTTGAATAATACGATGTCCGAGTACTAAAGAGCCCATGTATTTTTACACATATGATTAATAAATATTTTTATGCCACAGTTGTAACGTTTTATAAAAATAGAAATACTCTTACATAATGGAATTACACAAAATATCGTATTTGAGGAGCATTTATTTTGATTTGAGAAATTTCTGTCTTGATTATGAAAGTATCGTGAACATTTGTTTGCTTTCTTCCTAATTCTTTTAATTTGTAACCATTATTTCCAGAAGATAACTTTCAACAACGCATATTATGCACCGCATTGAGCAAATTATATGTTCCGGTGAAACCGTGAAATTGCTCCCGAACTCCAACGCTAACAACTTCCTCGGTCAAAGTATAATTTTGCGAAACATTTGTTCGAAAGTCGATCGTGCGCATTAATTAACGACAGTTTAATTGGTATCGGTACTATTGCATCGCTATAGAAACTCAGCAATTTTATTGCACTTTATATTACTTTGATTTTATTATTAATGGAAAAAATACAGACAAACAGAAGACGGTACTTATACATATAGATCCGAACTGGTTGCCAGTGGCAATTAAACCCATCCTCGAAAATTTGGAAAAATTTTTGAACCGGTTTCCAAAAAAATCGGTAACGAAAAATTATACACTAAGCATTCCCCGAGAAATTCTACCCCTACTTTATATACAATTCTTTGAGATTCGGTCAATTAATTCCCAAAAAATTGAAAAAATTTCAGTGCCGGCTTCCAAAAAGATCGGTAACGAAAAACTATACACTTTATGGCACTTCTCGGGAAATTCTACCCCTATTTCATATACTTTTGGTAAAAATTCGGTCCACTAACGAATGAGTCGCGGTCAGACATACATACAGACGACGGTACTTATAATAGTATGACATCATAAAATCGATACTTATTGTCGTCATAGATTCAGTTTTTAAACGAGATATCGTTCGTAATATTACATTATTTAGAGAAGTCTGATAATTGAACGCTTTATCAGATTGCTCTGTTCATGTTTCAAAATTAACTTAAAAAGTTCTGTGGGAATTATTAAAGCTAATGGAATCAAAGAGCAGCTGCTGTATTTCTGATAAGTTATTAATCGTATATCGATAACAGAATAATCAACAACTCTATTAGCATAGTATTTTCCTATATCTACTGTCTCTGCCTTTCGCCGCCTATAAATAACGAAATAATTTATGTGCAAAGTAAGTAAGGATTTAACTCTACATTTCTCGAAATACTACAGTGTTTAATTTGTAGTCAAATAATTGCGGCTTTTGAGGATTTCCAAGAAATCAAGAAAAACCGCGGTACAAAAATAAGACTTAGAGAGTATCAGACAATGAATAATATAAATAATCAAGAATAAAACTGAGCATCAGAGTGAAATATGAGTATTTAAAGATCTGTGATTTTGGAAATAGAAAAGTAGATAATATTTTAGGATGAGATTTTTTTATAGAGTATAATAAATTGCAGGTTTAAAAATGTTTCAAAAGCATAGATATCATAAAATCTTTAAAATGTGTCTACCTCTTTTAAACAGATATCTAAAAATTCTTTTTATTTTTAGATAACTTATTTCTGTGCTCTTTTAGTGACTATATCTACATCACATTTCATATAGACGCAACGTTTTTTCCGGTAGTATAAAATGTCTGTTTATCTAAAATTCATATCGAGAAAAGCCGAGGAGACGGAAAATCTCCCATATAACAACTCGGTAAACAGACTGATTTGGGTTAAATTTCGTATCAACGTCGTACGTACTTTTCATGCATGCATGGTCTCGTGCACGTTATATGCCACAGTGCCACGGTTCATGGCAAGCAAACGCTTTCGTAGATATTTCTCGCTATGTTTGTTCATGTTGCATAGTCTAAACGTAGCGTCGTGATATTTACAGTACCTATTACTGACAACGAGTCATCCGGCCGCAGCTTCCGGTCGTGTGTAAATAGGGCGATTCTCGCGCTACTCCCGAAGGCATCAGCAAGTTATAAGCGTGGTAACGCCTTCAGCCTAGATTCTAGAGCATGAACTTATCGGGAGCGAGGCGGTAAGCGCGCTATCATTGCGCAAGCGGCGGCTCACAATGCCTTCGGATCGGGCAAAAAGTACGCGGTGAGCGAGCGAACGAGCGAGCCAAGCGGCAGGCCGGCGGCCTATTCCGCCGATCGAATTATCGAGGGGATTGGTCGCGATCGGTCTGGTGCCTCGTTGCCCGGTCGCAATGTAAGCGAGAGCCGCGCTGCAACTTCGTCGTGAAAAGGAAAACGGCTGACGAAAATCCTAGTTTCGATTGCTGCACGCACGCTCCTATCACGCGTTGCGTATCAAGGCCAGGGTTGGATCCCTTCATCAAATACGGCGGATGTCTCCTAGCTTGTAATCTCTAATTTTTTTTTATTTCACGAGATTATCTAACGAATTCGACTACGTAATTTTATCACGTCACGTTGTTATAAAATTATCGCATATTTTAGAAGGTATGAATTCTTGTAAAAGTAGTGATAAGTGAAAGCGTATAAAATTTAATTTTATTCAGTATCACTTTGTAGAATCTTGAAACGTGAGTTTTTTCACTTCTATACATCTGACTGTAAAGTTACAAATTAATGTACAATGGATGAAATCGATGAAAATATATTACTTGTACGATTTATCAAATTACTTCATGTATTATGCGTCGCTCATTTGAAATAAGGGTCATTGTTCTTTAAATATTTTTTAAAAATATGTACAAAACGGTGCCGCGACGTTTTATTATAAGAACAAGAACAATTTATATCTTCTTAGCTGTATCTTCTTAACAAACGTATTATTCGAGTGATATTTGCTGCTATTGTAGTTTTTATCGCAAACAATGTAGAGTGATAATTCATAATTTCCATGAATAAAGTCCAAAATCCCGGAAATTCATTCAAGAGCTTTAAGCTCATCATGCATATACAACGATCTCCGGACTATTAAAATGGTGAAAAGCTGTACTAATTTCAAAAGCTAATCCGAAATAAAGTTAATCCGAAAAAGTAACATAATCTTATCGAAAAAAAGCTAAAAGATTCTCTCTGAACTCAGTAAAAATAACATGTTTCTGAAGCTATCGTAATATGGCCAAAACGTAGAGCTAATTCTCCGGGAGAGCTCAGTTATTCTCTCTTCAATACTACCAATTTATAATCTCAATCATAGCGTGAGGAAGTAATAATATGTGAAAATCTTAATAAATTATCCTTGTAAAATGGACTTTCTATAAATGTATACTACACCAAACAAATTTAAAAGATAACAAACTTTTTTTAATGAATTTTTTATTTGTTTCAAAAAATTTTTAAAAGACTAATTTCCTAAAGAAACTTGAAGAGTCAGCATTTTTGGACAAGTCCGAATTTCCTAGTTCGATTCGCTGATTAAAAAAGTAACGAGTCTCATTTCTGAGATAGCACGAGTAAAAAGCTTTTTACGTCGACCGAGATCCGAACCGCCATATAATAAATATCCGGCCTAATCGCGGACGTTATTGATCGCGACAGAGGTACAGGAGATATTGGTCGATCGAACATATACCGTTCGTTACTTGCCGCTTTTGCCTGCCTGCAACGGCAACGGCGCGATTGCAGCGCGATTGCAGTCGAAAGGGAAATCGGCCGCGTTTACGCTCGCGGGCGAAAATCCACGGGAAATCTGAGCCGTGGACGCGTGTATCTTCGTTCGATATTGCGAAACGACGTCCGTCTTAACGACTCGCGGCGACGAGATAAATTCTGATTGCATCTCCACGAGATAAAAAGTCTCCGTTCGTGAGACGCCGCTTGTCGTCGTTTTTCCTCTTTTTTTCCCCCGGCGATGGATACAGCGGCGAAACGATGGAATGGACAATTTCCGACAGTCTTTATGGGTCGTTAAGGCGTAAAAGATCGTCCCACCCTGAGAAGTAACGCTAGGATTTTGTCAACGCGCGAGCGGAGAATGAAAGATGCCGTCGTTGGCAGGGCGGCAACTGCCGACTCTTGCGAACAAATACATGCATTATCGGCTAACGTGCATTACGCTGGAAAGTATTATTACGAAGAGAAAGAGAAATAAAAGAGAAATACGCTACGGGCGGCTACGAGTGAATGATTTTGCGCGCCATATGAATAGTTCGCGCGATTTTAAAAGGCAAAAAAGCTCACGTTTATTTGCAATTATAAAATCCGCTCTGTTTCTTTTCTTTTTTATTTACGGGTCGCAGCGTTATTACGCTGTCATTTATAAATGAATCCTGACCGTTTTGTCGTATCGCATATAAAAAATTATGCTAAATTAAAAGTACGAAGGGGTATGACGAATAAAAAGGTGCTCCTTTTATGTAATTTCGTATTTTGGAAGTTCCGCGCAGTTTCATAAAACGATGATATTGTACGACAAACTGCTCTCGTAGTTCCAGCAAATTGGGTACGACTCGAACGCACCGAGTCAAAAGTTTCTGCATGCCGGGAAAGTTTTGCGCGCACTTTAAAGCGTCGCGCGGTTACGTCAGTAGAAGCGAGCAAAACGTTCCTCAACGTATCTCCCACTTGCGCTTAGAGCGCAATGCAGCAGGACGTTTTTGTCTGGGATTTTATAGCTCGTAATCGTCCGGATGTTAGGACTCTAGTTAGAATAGCTATTAAACGACGCGAGGAATTCAGGTTTCACGTGCTTCTGCACTGTCTACCTGCTGGATCCCTGCTTCTTTTGTTTCTCTTGGCTTCTCTCGCGGATGAAGCAATTATTTATTCTGTCCTCGACTCATTCAACGTTACATGCGTTTCTTTTCTAAGCGGATTTATTTTAATATTGACACGTACAAAAGCAGCACTGTTCCATTACCACGTTTGCCGGTTCTAAGTGAATCTTATTTATTTAGTAGTGTCCAGGCATAGGCATACAGCTTTATACTTTTCTTGCTCCTTTATAGAAATTTAATACTGTAAGTGATTTTTTGGCTAGTAATTAATCACTTAAAAGTACCATAAAAGCACTGTTAATAGTGCTTTTAATAGTGCTTTTAAATGATTAATCACTAGTCAAAAAATCACTTACAGTATTAAATTTCTATAAGGGCTATTTATGTGGTAAATTAAAATTCTCGTAAAAAGCTTTCTTTGTCGGGCAGGATTGCACGATTGATCTGTTAATTTCAAGAAAATCCTGTCCTGTGTTTGTTGTCCTTTTTATTATGACTACAAATATCTCTTATATATATATATATATATATATATATATATATATATATATATATAGCGCGTGGGAAGGCCGACGAACGCGAACGCGAACATGAGTCAGTGAAATTGCGATGCGGATAACTGACGTAATGTTACTGTCAGCCGAAATATACATTGCTTAGCGCCGGATGCTGTGCTACACAGGAAAGGCGATTTTAATGACGCAGTAACGGCCGTCCTAACCCGTAAAACTGCGAAATTAGTTGACTACCGGCCGCGGTCGTTTCCTTACGCGGCGTTACGGAGAAAATCAGATATGAACGTGGAATCTCGTGCGATCGTAAACGGGTAGGCGAGAGTGGAGTGGACAGCGGAGCCCGCGATTCTCGGTACACCGCGGTGTACCCACGGCCCCCTGTCTATGCGTATGTATGCGTGGATATTCGTAAAAATCCTCTTTTTTTCAACATTGTGCAATGTCGCGTTTGTGGAAATTTTCTCTGTAAAAGTATTCTCTCTCTACATTCACTTTTTTATCTTTTCTCTTTAAAAATCGAATTTTTTACACACGTTAATTCCATCAAAAACTTGTCTGTTTAATCCTAAATTTTTATATCTTCTAATGAGAAAGTCTGCGGTTTGGACACTGATCGCTATGGAATTTGACTATTTTGATCTCTTGGATATTCTTGGACGTAAATACGTTAATAAGAAATACGTTGGTTTATTCGTGCTGCAAAATGATTTCGATATTGCGCGGTCGATGTAAGGGAGCGTGTGTGTTCGCCGGCAAGTGCACCGCGTGCTCTCGAAATTTATCGGTTTCCACTGTATTTCACCGTGTCGTCTCGGCAAACGGCTTCCACTTCGCGCACCATACGAGTCTTATCTTCGACATGAAGCGGATAAAAATGTCTGAAGACGTCCGAGGGATGAGACTCGGACGTCGCCGTTAACCCTGCACTCCGATATCGGCGACGTACCATGCCCTTCTCGTTAAGAGAAAGTAGCTCTATATAAAAAGCGGCTCTTATGACGTGTACGTGGGACTAAAGAGCAGTTGGAAGACTATTGACATCGAACTTTTAGAAAGAGTATATCCTCATATTGTGACACATCAATTACAAAAATTGGACGGATCGGAGTTTATCTCTTAGAAAAGTATCGCCGCGTTTATTGATACGAGGACAATCGTTAAAATGGATTCCAACGATCGAATTTTCTACTTCCAAGAAAAGATTACGGCTTTTCTATGATAGCTTTAGCTTGTCAAATGTGGAGAATTAATTTGAAAGATTTTTTTTTCGCGACTTTTTCTCAACTTTAAATATTTCCGCAATTGACGAGAATCAGCGACAAATTGATTCTCGTGAAAGCAGTTTGTGAGTAAGAAGTATCGTGGGATATTTCTCGCGACTCTAACACACGATTCCTATAATCGACAGTTCTCGCCGCGTGCAGACCGGAAATGATGAGGAGCAAAACGCGAATCCATCGTCGTTGCGGTCCGCGACCAATAGACCTTCCTCAGCTATCCTGCATCGGCAATATATATACTGTGTCGGTATATATATGCAACGCTACGTGCCGCTGTCATGCGTGCATATACACGCAGCGTGCGCCTACTAGCACGTAGACGACGACGACCAACCGAGCGGCCGGCCGGTGCAGCGTGCGGAATGCAGTTATTATTCAACGTTTACGCTCGCCTGCTCGCGAACCAAGTCGCCCCGCCGGAGTCATTAATATGCGAGCAGGCATGTGAGAGAATTGTAGCGTATCCGAGCGTGCGCGCGCGCGCGCGTGCACGGAACAGTGCCGACGCCGATTTGTTAACTGATTTGTAAAAATAAAAATCGGGAACGGGACAGCGCAAACAAGGCGAGAAAAATCGTACATACGGGTTGCACTTGAATTGTGCGGTCTGGAGAATTTCAGAATTGAAAAGTACGACGTTTCAATGTTCTCTTTCTAGTCCTTCTTATATGGAAAATAGCAAGCGACTAAAGCGTCCAATGTAGATCTGAAAAGCTTGAAATCAATATCGTAATCAGGAGCGATTGTAACGCTCAGGATAATCTGTATTACGTTGTAAAATTTTCGTGATTCGCGTAATTTATTACACAGAACAAACGCTGTATGCGCGCGTTACATAGTAGCGCCATTAATGAAGAAATTTTTGAGAAAGTGAAAGATATTTAACGAGGAGCGCACGGCGATGGTCATTATTTAACGCCATATCTATATTGTGGAGCGTACTTTTAGCCGCTATATAGTCATAAATGGAAAATTAACGAAGACAACCGGCATTCCGGGCATACCGTGGTCGTTACACGTGCCTGTACTTGAATGCTCGAGAATTTATTTCGCACGAGCGTTTAATGAGTAGAAGGAGATGACGTTCCGAACTGTTCGCTCCGTTCTTCTTTTTCCTGTGCTTATAGCCGCTCAGATGGAAACCAGAATAACGTGCTTTATCCACGAGAAAGTCTATCACGGACGCTATTTACGCGCCTAACCTCGGGACGCATAATGCAATTACATATCTATAAGTGTCACGCCATTGACAAGTCATCACATATCCATATATAAGATATATCCTTTTTTTAATCGCTTGAAGAGATTGAGATATGAATGCTAGATACATAAGAGATATGTATCGCCTCGATGAACAAACGTGCCGCGCTTGTAATTGCGTCAGAGTGCGAAGTAAGAATCGGTAATGAAGAGTTTGGATAATATTCTGTTGAGCGCACGCTCGATAAACCTTTGCTCTTATTAGCACCCGATACAACAGCCGCAATACCGCGCATTAAGTGCTAAACGCATCCATCTGGTCCCGATCCCCTGTTAGCATTAAGTACGATTAGAGATGAGAATGTCGGAGTGTATGCGTATCGCCGCGAATAGAGATTGCAGGTCTCGTTCCGATTGTATTTCCTTCGCACGTAACGTGTCCGCTGTAAATGGAGGCCAGTATAGACACGGAGGATCAAATCGGGATGTTTTAAGCGAAAAATCGCGTAACAGATCATTTTCCAATCGTTGATTATAGCCGCAGTGACTTACCGATCACCGCGCCGGCCGATTATCATACTTGCGGATTAACAATTACGTAATATATAGCAGCTATCAATTTCTGTCACTGCTTATGTAAACTGTGCGGAGATCATAATCGCGGAGAACTCATTCTTAGCATAGCTTTCCTTAAATATATGATTATCAAGAAAAGACTTATTAACGCGTCGTTTCACGTACTGGTTCGCCCAAGTGATATAACCGGAACAGAGCAATCATCTGTCAATTTTACTCGCGCGCTCGATATTCGCCGCGTTAAAATTGCGCGTTACCAGCCACGATTTCCTATTTCCTCGCAAATTAATCCGGCGTTGACAGCGAGCGAGCCACGAGAGGGCCAAAACGCGGATTTCCTAATACAGTTAAGTAATGAAAGCATGCGCTCCGAAAACCTCTTTCTCGCCGAGAACGTTGCTAGTTGCTACAGTTCATTCCTGCAGCGTGACTATGAATTGGTAATTAGCTACTGAATCACGTTGCGCTTTACGATCGCGTGATGTTCGCCAACTCGCGACAGTCGTATAGATAAAAATGCATTAACGAGTCTACCTTCATTTTTTCCTATAGGATCTATGCCAAATGATCGATAATGTAAATACACACATAATGCCTATACAAAAATTTTTAGAAGCTACACGCTATCGGTCAGCTAAGTTATTAATAATAAAATTAATTTAGGTAAAAAATTATACGAGGACAACAGTTTAATTAAACGCAATGGATAATTATTTCTTGTGCGAATATATTATCTTAGTATTATATAGAATATTGAAGTCTGTATTGAAGTCTGTACAGCTGCAACGTATTCTTACATACTTTCATTACTTTCATAGTTCTATGCGTGATCATTAAAATATGCCATTATGTCATAAACATATATAGCGATATTTAAGTCTTTATATAATCTTTGTAAATTTATTATCTGTGAAAACAACCAAGACCAGATTACAAAATAATAAGGCTGTTTTATATAATATTAGTATGTAGTAAACATATAATATTTACTAAAAACTTTACAAGTTTCTAAAAAAAAATTTATCGTCGAGATAAAAACATATATAGGTCTAAAAAACTTATTTTTAAATGCGTTACGACACTAATATATTTTACTTGAATATTCCTTTTTGTTAGTCATATAGTGTTTCTTTATTAAAATTACATCATTGCTTTGCTCGAGCGAAACAAATAAGTATTACGTAGAAATAATCAGCACGATTGTTAACTATTGTCACGAAAAATAGTATTTATACATACATCTACTAAATCCTCTGACTGTAAGTAATGAATTAATCTTTGGAAAGTGCCTCGTGCGATCAAACACAAATGGATTGGAAAGATTGTTCCTTATTGTTTTTGGTTCGAATAAATATACGCTTCAGTTAATGACTAGCTGCGAAGACTCCGTATGGAAGTCGGGGATCTTTGAAAAAGGATCAATTCGATTAGACTTTTAGATATCTATTTATATTCGAATGGAATTTTTCTAACTTAATTGGGGAGCTCCTTCGTGGGAATTTTGTATATAGGAATCTTTAGGGGCTGCTGCTAACGAAATATTGAACAGTAAATTTGATCTTGATTCTAGTAGAAATCTGAAATTTAAGAACGTTGCAAATGCTCGTTGATATTTTTATAATCTATTATATGAAATGGTGAGCTTTATGTCGCATAATATTGTCGATTTAAATGACATTGAATTAAATTACGAGATGCGAGCAAACAATACACACATTGTGTATTACACTTGTAATACACAATAATATGTACAATTTAATATTTTTCAATCTTGTGAAAATGTGTCTCAATTATGTCAATCAAGCATCCATCGACAGTGTCTTCAGGAACATAAATATCTTCGTCTTCTTGCAACAGGATATATATATCTACGCCACTGCAAGAAAGCTAAACTTATATACAGATCGTATATAAAAAGATAAACTGCAGCATTAATCTTAATGTTAAAGATGTCGGACAACACAACTGGGCCGGGAGAATAACGACTGTTGGGTCAGGTACAAATTGTCGGTGGTTGTTGCTTCGGGAGAAACGTTTAATCCAGAAGAGAACGAAGCAGGGAGTCCCACGACGAAACCGGCGTCTAATGTAACTATATGCGTGAATATGCGTGACCGTGCGGCTAGTAGAACACGGAAATTATAGCCTGGTCACCGGCTGTGTTGCATGCCGCTGCTGAGGTCCGTTCTTTTCAACTACACTTTCTACGCTAGTTTCTTTTTTTTTACATCCCTTTGCAAAATGAGTACGCAGACTGTCGCAACATTCGCGCTCATACGTCAATTTATTCCCCAAGTGACTAGAAAAATGTAGTTGACACGTTGACAGACTCGTCGTTATATCGTCGGGAGAATTGTAAGTGCGATTCGACATGGGAAGTGCTAAATGTTATCGGGCCTCGGATCGTTTCGTCGTCTCGTCTGTTCCAATTGGAAAACGCACCCGATACTATTCGTTAAAAAATTAAATTATCGGCGCTTCAAATGGCTCTCTCTTTCTCTCCGGCGAATTTGTCCAGCGTATGCAACGCGAAACCACTTTCGTCGACTACACAGGTTTTGCACGAACGACGAACTCTCGATCGACGCTCTGATCGGTCAACTAAGCTTTCGCGCGGCTCTATCGTGAAAACGATAGAAAAAACGAGCGAAAAAAATGATAACCGGTAAACTTTTTGTTTCCAACTTCTCTGGAAAGGTCTCCCGAATTTACGTCCCAATTTTGTGTGCCGCACAATGAAATAAAGGGAAGAGGAAACGTATGTGGATTTTCATTTGGTTTAACCTAGTGCCACTGCGTACAGCGTTATGAAATTAATATATCTTTATCCTTTATAAGAGCAATAGTGGAATCTCCTTTAATTTCTCTGGCAACATGCGCGTCCTTAATTCCAATTAACGGCTGACTTTGTCCAGATATAATAAGTAATAGTAATCGGATAAGCGAAATAATGTTTCTCATCTTTATTATTCAGTAAAGAGTATTAAATGTAAATCTGTAAATGTTATTGATAAAAAATTCCTTAAGTTTGAAATAAATCTGATAAACTTTTCTGATAACGTCTGATAACGTTTTCATGGTCACTGTTCTTTGTCGTCTTTCTTTATTTTAATTAATATTACGAAAATATTTACATTGCATAAAATAAGACACATATTCATAATATATTTTTGAGTTTTTATTTAGTACAGCTGTGGAAATTAAAATCACTGCGGCTGTTTACTATATCACTATACGTTTCTTTTATAGTATCAAATCATCCTTGCGCACTCTTCTCGTAAAGATCTTAATTAAGATCTCTTTTAATTGATCCGCTTATTTATAAGAACGCGATTTCACGATTGCACACGCCACTATATTGCTCGACGTATAAACGAGATTCCGAACGCGAGCAATTAATCCAATCCGGACGATATCTTCGAACGTGTCGTCATTCTCGTGTCAAAGGAAAACGTCAAATCGATAGAGCGTCGATCTCTATAATGGATCACATTCCGATCGTCCGTAAAAAATGCACAACGATCAGAATGCACTGTGTATCCAATGCGACGGATATTCGCGTACGAGCCCGGCGCATTCGAATCAATGCGCTCGCGACCGAGAACGGCTGGCAGAACACGGAAATGATGGGCAGTTCTGTGCAGAAACACGGCGATAGCCCAACACTATATCCCGCTCCGCCTATTGCGTAAGACTACTTTCCTAGCCTGATCGGCGGTGTGTAGCAAAGTGCAAGGAGGCTTGCGTCGCGTCGCTCGCGCCGTACCTTTGAGACCACCATTTTTCTTTCCATTCATTTTCAACGGAATTATCTAATATTTCTTCAATTAAAATATCTTCTATTTACTTCATTTTTTTTCAAATAAAACTGACTCTAAAAAATGCGCATTTATGGATAATAAATATTACAGTATGGTCATCTTTATTGATATAATAATATTAGTGCTTGACTTAGAGTGCGTTCCTTTTGATGCTTTCAGCGCTGTAAGCATTATTCTATCTCCGTTGCACATTGAATATCAAATAGAGATGGAGCGACGCTTTCAGCGCTGAAAGCGTCAAAAGGAACGCACCCTTAATTTAACAGAAAAAACTATATAACTGTGTATATTATAATTATGTACTAAAATTGTATAATTATTTAACGCATTTGAGAATTGTGGTCTATACCGCAGGCGGTAAATCGATTTGAGGTTCACAGCGAAACGCGCTTAATTTTCAGCATCGAGTGCATCCGCACGCCAACTTCGTTGGAAGTTTATACCTGCACGAAGATGTAGAGACGTTGATGATACCTACGATACGTGACTGAAGGTGTAACAATGCCGCGCTCAGTAGAGCCGTACTGTAATGCCCGTATACTTAAAACTTAAGCGCGGCTTATAGGAGTACCTCTTAACGTCAAAGCGCGCGCGAACGATCGTTGTCGGTTGGGATGAAATTTAATTTGCACTTAAATTTTAAGTCGCTGCTCTTAAAAGAAAAGCACGCGCTGGGCTCGGATAAAATATAACGAAAAATGTCGTATCCAGAGCAACTTTCGGACGCGGCAAAAACCGCGAAGAGACACAACCGCGCTCTTCGAATTGCGGTTAAATTTTCAGAATGGAAACACATCACTGGTTGGTGGATTTCGCTTACCGTGAAAGAAGCATGCGATTGCTTAACGCGATGTTTGCCATATCCGATAACTTTAATTCCGACTTTAACTTTCTAATGCGTACTCGGTTTAGGCGGGGTAGGAGCCTAGGTTATCAAAGGGCGAAATACGAACGAGGGTGAACACGTCAAAATTAAAGCGATCGAAATTTCCAACTTAGTCTTGAATCAATTAAAGTTAGTACGTTAAAGGGGCGTCGCGCGTTGGAGTACCGCGGTTAACCGTTTCATTACGCGTTATATTATAGGAATTGACATAAACTGCAATTACTCGTACCTCGCAAATTCGCTTGCGCGTTATGCCAACACAAAATGATATGTGGATCCGAGCGAGTGAAGTACTGACAGAGGAAGATAATCTACTTTTGATGCTCAAGAATTTTAGGAACCAACCAATTTTTAACAAATTGTAGTATAATACGGCACTTTAAAACCGTGCATTATTTTTTACTGTATAAATTTTGTCAAATAAGCATTATCAGCAGCAAGTGTATCTGCTCTTCTAATTATGTGACATTAAAAAAAACGAATATGTCAATAACGTCTGCTTAATAAATCTCATAGCCATAATCATATATTATCATATAATCGTAATAGCTTATTTATGCATTTAATCGGTGCAGGCTCACTTGACCTGGATGACGCAGTATAAATAACGTAATTAAATATGCACCGTTTTACCGCTGTTCTTTTCTTATTTCATAGCTCGTTGCGAAAGCGTTTTGCAAATTAGATCGTTACTGGAACACTCGGTACTGAACGCGTAACCGCGTGTATGCAGCGCTGTTTCGTTAATACGCGTAATAACGGCGAGCAAATGGATCACTCTAATGTTGCGTACATCGGGGATAGAAATTCAGTGCGCGGATTTAAATCTAAGGGCGAAATTAGGTTAATCTTGATCCTCGGCACGTTAGTAATTCGAATCAATTAATGAACCAATCAGTGCGACTCGTGTGTTAAATCCACTTAGCCAATTCAGCCTGACAGCAATTGACGCATTACTGTCACGAACTCTGCAGCTATAAATTCTACTAAACTTATACAATTGGCTGTAAAAACTGTTTATTCGAATACATAACACGTGTAAGGACGAAATTTACCTTCTATTTATTAGGACGCATCCAAGTGTACAGGAGCATAAAAGTCAAGTTTATTCGACTGGCAGTCGCGTGATACGCGGTCGTAACATTACATGAACTCTGCGCAAGATGCAGGTAGGGTGCTATAACGATTTTCTAATGCGCTAACCAAGCGAATATACATATGTGTACGTGCAATTGTTTTTGCGCGTTTGTCGATGAGCCGTCCTGTTTACCAGACAACGCGTTCGAGCGCTGCATCATCACGTCAGATTACATAGGAGGAAGTTTCCTCGTTCGGATCTCGTATCGTGCGCACCACGCGCACAGTTTCATGAATAAAATTTCTCCAATTTCACATCCTCGTGTTATGTAAAAATTGGAGCAAAAGCATGGCGCGCATCGCCGCGACAGCGTCGGCGTCGGCATCGTTATAGTGCGGCGAAGTCGCGGCGGCGCGGCGCGGCGTCGCCGTTGCTTTGCAAATGTTGCAGGAGGCCTCAACGCCGCGTGCGAGGAGCGATGTGCGCGCGAGTCGTCACCTTAGGCGAGGGGGTATTCTTCGCGAAAATTGAGCTGCCGGGGTTGGGATGTGTAGATAAGAATACATAAACCCCGCATACAGCAAATGCGCGCCGCTCGTGATATTGCACAATTCCTGATTTGAATAAATAAATATATAATATAGATGAAAACGAGCGCTTCTGTGTGCGTAATTACGAAATCTACCGTGAATATTTAGCTTTGTAGAATTATTCAGATAAAAGATGTATTAATAGAAAGCAAATTGAGTTAGGATTCTCCACTTATAGTCCATAAGCCCGCATTTATGCTGTCGACTATCGAGTTAAAATGAAGAATGAAATGCTGATACAAAGAGAATGAAGAGAAATTAGAAAAAAATAATAAGTGATAAATTAAAGAAAGATATAAAAATTAAATGCTATACATTGATTTTAAAGTCCATTGTTACACGAAAAGTGTTACGTTTGATGGACGCGTCCAATAAATTTTTTCAATAAATAGTTTGACATTAAAATGTTACATGCATAAGTTTTAATATGACTCGGAAATTATTATTATAATTATTATGTAATAACAGTCACAATTCAGAAATCTGCAAGAACTCATAACGACCAAATAAACTTTGATTTATTTTAACTCATCTTGAATGTGCATGTTATAAAAGTCTCAAACTATTTGAATAAATAAACTTCGTCGATAAAATAATTTTAATATAGAAGTAATCCTATATCGCTCGTCCCCGTTCAAACGGAGTAAATCTCGGCGCCTCCATTTCGATTCGATTCACGGGTATATCGGATCTGCACGTCGCGCGTCGCCGAGAAAGTCGCTTTATCACAGAAGCGTATTCCTGAATATTGACCACGCGAGCCAATCGATACTCTATCGACCCCTGAAAATCGTTCAATAATTCAGAACGGTCGCGGAACTGGATTCTGGACTCCGATAGCAAAAACGTGTAAAAGTCGCGAACGTGAGGCGTGATTGCCAGGAATCAAGCTGTAGGAATATCGCATTCAAAACGAGACAACGGATTGATAATTGATCCTCAGTGAAATTACAAGTCAGATCCGTGGATTATATCGCGAATTACATCGCGGATAGCTGCGCGATATAATTACGGATCCGTTCTTTCGATCGCTACGAATGAAGTACGTCGGGTTACAGCGCGAGATATTGTAAGTCTCGCCCCTGATTAGATAAGTGCTCGATTAATCGGTTAATAAGACAATTAATGCGCGCGCGAAATGTTTGTCGGCTCGTTCGAGGGTGAGACCGACAAGAACCGAACGCGCAACTGCCGTACACATATATCGGATTAGGTTTATATATTCGAAACCGGTCAGAACTGCCGAACGAGAAAAGATTACGTCGCGCGGGCGACTTTCGCGATAGATCGACATTTTTCGCGGGCGCCAAATAATATAATGGCTTTCACTTCGCGCGCCGCAGAAATCGCGGCTCGTATAATAAGCGGGGCATCACGCTCGAAAACGAAAAATAATTAATCGGATGCAATTAGCCGCGTTACGTTTCGGCGCGCTGCACTTCAGCACCTTTAAGGTTGAGATTAGCAATTGTTCATCGCTGCTGTTACGTACATACCGATTTATGAAAAACGTATGCTAAAAAAAGAAAGTATAGGTACAGGAAATATGCGTTGAGCATGCACTAATAATCCATAAAGATATCTAATATACATACGCGCGGGCGGACTACTCGATTACGTTTAAACGTAAACAATTTTTTGCGTGCTCATAATGCGTACATACATTTTTATCCCATCTCTTGCCTACTTAACATTTTAAATTGCACGTTTCCACATTTTTATAAAATATAACCAATTATGTAGATTACTAGAATTAATACCTTGAATGATACTTTTATGTGTGCCGCCAATGTTAAATGAAGATAAGATCGACTGTAATAGCCATTAAATGGCACTTATAGACTTCTTGAGATAATAGATAATGTAATTTAAAAATGATCGAACATGTGGATTGTCGAGTATCACTCTAGACAAACTATATGATTATAATTCAAATCGCTCAACGACAACGGACATCTCTTTAAGCCTGTCTCTTACGTTTTGCGATTTTATGTCCAGCATAATACACTGTGGCAATTGGAATTAGTAGGTTGAGGTAATAAGTAACGAGCGGACGGCTGCGGCGGCGTCGGCAGCGGCAGGCAATCTATCTAGAAAAGAATTCAGGTCTTTCTGTTTCTTTTTTTTTTTTTTCTTACGGCCATTCAACGACCCGTAATTCTAACTCTTTAGCATTTGCGCCAAACGTGAAATTCCTTTTGCGAATGCCTCGTTTTCTAACGTAACGAACGGGCCGTAATCAGGATCGTGCTTCACCATTCTTGAATCTCCTTCCCTTCTTTTTTTCAGGCGGGACGAACTTTTCGTGTGACAGCCGCTCGTGTCCGAGTGTAAACTTCGGAGTTACCGTGATTTCTACTCGGGCATTGTGCAGATAGTAGTTTTCATGAATAATAATAACTTTCGGTTATTCGGACATTGCCAGTTTCTACTTTTTCCTCTCTCTCTCTCTCTCTTTCTCTCGCAAAAAATCTTCTGCATTCAAATGAATGAATAAGAAAATCAAAATCGACTTATCTTAAAGTGAGCACTGTTGAAATAAGCGCATTATGCGACACCATCAATTAACCGAGGATCCGTGTCGTGACCTCGAGGTCAGGACGTCATTTTCAACAGTCGTGACTCTCCGTCAAATCTTCTCTTCAGATTTCATCAGCATTAAAAGTTGCAACAAAATAATAATAGCTTAACTTCAAATTCCATTAATCGTACGATGCTATCGTAATTTTTATCAGTTACTTCGTTCTCTTAACAAATATATGTGTAATATATACTTAACCATCATTTCGCTTAAAAAAAAAAAAAATTGCTTGGATCAAAAGTTGTCAAAAAGAAAGATACTTGGACTTATTGTGGTTTTCGATCTTTTTAAACATCTTCAATAATATTTTTCTGTCATATTGTTTCATTATATTTATGTATTACGATAAATTTGTTAAAGTTATTTACTCTAGTCTTCAATTTTTATCGAGACTCTTTTCTTTAACACTCTACAGTTTATGAAACACCCCGAAACTTTGTTGACGGAGAACGTATGCTCCCATCATCTGAAAGCCTACGTGAGTCCATCCCGCAATCGAACAACGATTTATCACTGACAAGAGTTTGCCCAATTAACTAAAGTGATGATCACACTCCGTGCTACCATGCTGCTGCTATCGACACTGCACCTGCGCCGTCTACCGTAACCGGAAAGGACTCCGCCGTTAGCGTTAGCTAGCATGCGAGCTGTGGCAACGCTCGTGCATGCCGTGCACCACGCCTGCGAGAAAGAGAGTTGTATCCGTAGGTGACCAGGTAACCCGGGTGGTGCTCGGTTGCACTTGGTGTGGCCCGTCGCGTAGAAGCCCGAGCGTGTAGGCCAACGCCGCCGCGGGTGGGGCAGGAGGAATAGGAGGCTGCGACCATTAAACGTGGACACGAATACAACCCACAACGGGCAACTTCTATCCATCGCCGCCGTAAAGGAGGGACCCCCTTCGCCCCCGAACCGGGTGGTGGGACTACCGCCGCCGCCGCCGCCGCCGCCGCGGACTTACGGGCTACGGCCGCTTGGTACGCGGTGTACGTGGATTATAGTTTTTCTGGAGGGAGGGTGGTGGAGCGCCTTGCTTGCTTTCGAAAGGATGGTGATTGTGGAGCGTGTCCAGAGTAGAGTTAGGCGTATATAAGGCCCGCCGGCCCGGCCCAAGTCAGTCATTCACCGGACTACCAGCCCAATACACACACCAAACATGAAGGCCTTTGTGAGTATTCCGCAACGGGGGTTGGTGAGGTGTTCGCGAGGTGTTTAACTCGTAGTCTCTCAGTACTTCTCGGTACTTTTGCCGTTTCGCGCCCTTCGTTCAGATTTTATTTCAATTCCGTTACTTTTATCCAATCTTTGCTCGCAAACTTTGTCGCTCTGGCTATTCATTTACTTCAAAATTACGTGTTTCTTCGAAATCATCGTAGTTTCTTGATCAGATACTTGTCTTTGTTACCGTAAATAAACAGTGTCCATCTCAAAACTTTGAACGATTCTTCAATTACTTGGAATCCTTAACGGAATTACTCATAAAATTCTGCCTTTCTTGTAGTCGCTGCGAAAGTTTATCTCTGAGAGCGCGCTTGTCTCTATAATGTTTCGTTCTGGGGTTCTTCTTAATTGAAACCAAACAAGAAACTAGATTAATACAAGATTGTATTTAGATGGCGATGTATCTGCAAACGGAAAGTAAACACTATCTCGCAAGCTCGAGAGCTTTTGTTCGCGTCAATAATGCACGTCTATTAACGTCACCATTGTACCCCGTTACGTTTCTTTGCGTTTCTTACTGCATCCGCGATATAACCGACGATGATTCAATGTCACGGTCGGGATATTCTCGTCGTTTTTCTCTCTGCAGACAGACAGACGCACAAACAGACGAACCGACGACTTTCATTCATAAACCAAAGAAATCTTACCGCATCGCGCGCCGACCGCTCTCGGCGAAAACCGGTTGTAAGCAGTATCATCATCGTCATTGAATAAGCGGACTAACCCGCGACCGGTTTCTATTCCGCATAGGCGCATCTTCATTCACGAATCTTGCGACTGCTTGCACATACTTCGCTGTCACTCTTGCCGTCCTCTACCGTTGCATCTCTCTTGATTTTTCCTGTCGATTTACGTACGCAGCGTCCATTGAATTGGAATAATCGCCGAAATTACGTTTCCGCCTCGTTTTGCCCTGCAAATGTAACGCGCGTTAATTTTCATTTTTATACTAATCGTAACGCTAATTAGCTATTTATCAATAATATTATTATCAGTAATATCGTCGATAACGATCGTTGCGTCAGATCTCGGAATGCCTTTGCAATTTCCTCAGGGCCGATGGAAATATACTCGGCGCGCGCGATCGCGCAGGCGATTTTGAAATCGGCACGATCGATCCTTTTCCGATCGCGAGGTCGCGGGAACGCTCGGTCGGTCACGTCACACGAGCGCGCGCGCGGCCGCGAGATAGTCGTTCATTTCGCGTAAACGGGATGTGAAAGTTTCGCGTTAGTCGTTAGATATGCATAATTCCAGGCCGCGGTGCCATTTAAGTTTGCAACGGTCTCAAACCGGGCGTGACACACGCGCCCGTCCAATACCGCTCGCACGCGATCGCGAAATATCGGTTACGTATATACATCGCCGATATATCTAATCAACCCGACGGTTCTACGGTCGCGCGAAACACTTCCTTTCTAAAGGCCGCGCTTCCCGTATTACGAGCCGTGAGCGTTACGACTTTAAACGTATCTGGTATCTGAGATACGTGACGTAACTCGCCAAGATTTGTCTCTCTGATCTCACATATCTTAGAAAATTTTTTAGAATTCCGAGAACCAATTAATTACAGGTTTCTCAATTAATTATTAAAAAAAATCGATTCCGCTAATTCGAATCTCGACCTTAGATACGCGAATTCGCGCAACGGATATGACCGGTTACCGATTAATTATACGAATTTCGTGCGATATCTCGCGTTGAGTCGTTTTCGCGCGGATTTTATGCAATCGCGACTACTTTTTCTTACGGTCCGACGAGACGCGTTGCGCGTGCAGCGGCCTATTAACGGGCCTAGAAGAGTTTTCCTAATACGGTCATCAGGAATGGTGACCAGAGTAACCGACGCGAAGGGGAGGGGGAGAGGGGAAATCGTGGCGCTATCAAGTTGATTACGAAACGTTACGGCGCGTATATAGTTACGGGTATCTAATATCGTCGATTTTCCCGTCGATGCACTCGGGCGCTTTCTCATTGCGTTTTTGTTCGCGTAATCGCCGCCGCCCTCGCAATAAATCGGCGCAAATGCGCGAATCATCTCGGCGATCTGGAAACCTTCTCTTGCGCGCGCAAAACCGTTTCCGTTCGGTTTAGAGTTCGCGATCGTGAACCAACGTTCGCGGAAATCGAAAGTGAAAGCCGCGATTATGTTGCGCGGATCTAGCGGTAGTCAGACCCGGTAATCGGCGCCAAGCCAATGGAAATCTAGATCCGTAACAGTGATAGGCCCCAACGACGCGCACGCAAGCCGTTTCCGTAAATCGAAACTCGAGCTTACGCAATACTTATCGTTTAAAGTTTTCAACGGTCTCGGTCGAATACCGGAGTATCGTCGCGTATCTTCGTAATTCGCTGACTCGTTAGTCGAATGACGCCCCGCGTCTCTTCCAGATTGTGTTCGCCTGCTTAGCCGTCGCGACGGCCCGCGCTGGAATCGCCCACGGTGGCGGATATGGTGGCTATGGTGGTGCCGGTTTGGCCATCACCGGACACGGCCTGCGTGGTGGTGCCGGTCTGACTGGTGGACTCGCCGCTGGTGCTGGAACCGCTGCCTCCCTCCAGGGTGGTGCCTCCAGCTTGGGATCTGGTGGTCTTGGTGCCAGCTATGCTGCTGGTGCGGCGGCGGCGGCTGGTGCTGCTGGAGTTCAGCAGATCGTCTCTGGTGGTGCGTATCTACGTACCAAAATCTAAATTACTACTTAGGACAACAACGCAGGATAGACGCCCGATGTTGAACAATCGCTCGCTCTTCTCGCGCAGGAGTCTATGGTGGCAGGTCTGACATCGGACCCGCTGAGGGACCCAAGGCCAACGTTGGACCCCAGACCGGACCATCTGATCTCGTAGGACCCCAGGAGGGAGCCAAGTCCATTGGTGGACCCCGCACTGGCCCCGCCAGTCTTGTAGGACCCGCTGCCGGCCCATCCACCCTCGTTGGACCGTCCCAGGGAACCGCCACCCTCGTAGGACCATCCCAGGCTACCGCTAACCTCGTTGGACCCAGCTACGGAGGTGTTGCCTTCTACGCCGGATCTGGTGGCATCAACGGTGATGACGGAAGCTCTGGTGTTGCTGCTAACGCCGCGCCTGGTGCTGGTCTCGGTAATACACATTTTCAATCAGATAAACAAATTACATAAAAGTAATTACATGTTAAAGACAGTAGAAATTTTCTAATGTCCAATTCTTTCCTCATTTACCTTTTTACATCCACCAAATATTTGAGTCTTCTATATATCAACGATATTTTCTTCAAAAGGTGGAATCGGCCTTGGCGGTGCTGGACTCGGCCTTGGCGGTGCTGGACTCGGCCTTGGCGCTGGTGGTGCTGGTGCCATTGCTGTCATCGGAGGTGGTGCTGGAATCGGTGGTGGATATGGTGCCCTCGGTGGTGGTGATGCCGGAGTTGCTGTGATCAACGGACCATCTGGCGCCATCCACGCTGGACTCGGCGCTCACGGAGCCGTCATCCCCGCGCCCATCAAGTGGGCGTAGACGTTTTAAGACCCCAGCGATCTCGGCTCGGCGACGGCGGCAAACCCACCACAGTCACTTACCGGTCTCGAACGATCCTCAAACGCGCTCAACGTCTTCTTCCCAAAGCTTCGTCCAGTCTCGGAACATAGCCGGTGCAGCCCTCGGTTTTAGTGATATGATCAGTCAAACACTCGGAACACACACGGAACGGTCGAATCGGTCGTGCATACGTACACCGCGAGCCGATATGAAGCGCGCGATCCGGAGGACAGACGGATAAGATCGTGAGAGGACGGCACCGAGATTTCGGCCTACGTGATCCGCGGCCTCGCGTCGTTTGCTCCTCGTTCTCGACCCGCTATACAACCGGGTAAAATTTAGTCAATTACCGTTCATCGAGAGACCAACGATAAAGGAAGCTCGGCGGCGGGCCGCGGTTTTACCGGTCTTGGCGTACGAACACCTCGCCGTACCTCGACGAGCTTTCACCCGCGAATTGGCGAACGTCGTCTTTCGGACACTATCAAACACTACTTAAACGCGACGCGCATTTCCGAGTTGCGACCGTGTGCCGCAAAGCCACCCCGTGCGCACACGCGTATCACGCTGCACCGTCATGAGCCTAGCGAGTGGGCGAGCTTTGGCACTTCGTCGTCGGATCAACCGGATTTGTTCTGTTTTCTGAACATCTACCGTTGCTCCGGCTGGAAACCTTCTTTTTCTTACGTCTTCCACCATCCGTAAGGCCGCCGCTCTTCACGCACATATCTATTTCTCTCTTTTTCCACGGGTCGCTTCCATGGCGTTCCCGGCATGTTGTTATACGTACCGCCGCACCCCAAGCATACATATTATTATTACTCGCGTCCATGCGCACATATGTTCTTCTTATATATATGTAAACATATTACTTCCGCGCATATATATATACATATATATATGTATATATGAACACATTGCCACACGCGCGCACACATACACATACACTATATTTCTATATGTGTACTCGTATATATACACACATATATTATATAATCGTGTTATATGTTAGTGAAAAGGAGAGACCGGTAGATTATGGTAGGTCAGCCTTTCTCATGAGTGAATGAATGTAAATAGATGGCTCGCCGTCGCCGGCCCTCGACCCCGCCCGCCCTCGTCATACCCTTTCTTTGCGATCACGACTAGCACCCCACCACCACCATAGATAGATACCACATATTTATAGCGTTTATACATTTATACAATACTTTATATAAAATAAAGCATCAGTATTTAAAACTCATTCTTGTCTATTCGCGTATCTTTCACTGTACCTAATAGATCGTATCGTCAATTTCCCTGTACATTTCACTTCGTCCTTTTAGCTTCCAGTCGTCAAATTCTTATTGACTTTTCAGTATCATTCGGTTATAATTTAATTATTCCATTTATAGTCAACATTTAGGAATAATTATTATTATGGCAATAAGAATGCTCATCATACATAGAAGAACATGTATGAAATATCCAGTAGAAATTGTTAATTGTATTGAGATATACGATTATTTTTAAAATGTATCGTGTATCAATGGTATTTATATTTAGACATTTATATACATTATCTTGGATCTATGAAAGCTAATATCTATCTGCTAACATAATAATATGTAGATTATCGAGCAGTACAAGCCAATTAATTGATCTATATTATTTGTCTAACATATATGAGTTATTGAATTCCAGCATACAAGCCGATTAAATGAATTAATGCAAAAGACGATGAATAAGCCAGACAAGAAGAGAAAGAATAATGCAGACTAACAAAAGAATAATAAATCGTCTTACTTAATGCTAACAGATAATATATAAAAAATATAAAAAAAAAGAAAAAGGCAATATATTTATCGACAATAGTTCTTCTCTTATCAATTCATTTTTTGTTCTGTTTTAGTACTATATTTTCGTATGTCTCATATCAACCGCAATTTTCGTAGAAGATCACCACACACATGAGTTTTGCAATTGTAAGTTTTAAGCTTTTATATATACTTAATGCAAATAAAAATATATATGTTTGATAACATGTGAGTAATGATTTCAAGTAATGTCAATCATAGTTAATAATTATTATAATTATGGTTAGTACTCAATTACGTATTAATAAATTTGATTTTTTTTTCAGATTACTGCGACGTAACGTTCTAGTGGGTATAGATTTTATAACTACCTGTATTGAAAATCTATAATTAATACCGATCGTTTTTATTGAGACATGGGCGAACACATATTACAGCCGATAATAAGTTTACGAGGTTAAATGTTTTAGTTGTCCATATACTTGCGCACATAATTAATAAATTTAAAATTTAATATTCAGTAAAATATTGAAGCCGATATGATAAACAGCACATTTAACGAGAATACTGGTATAAATTGTTAAAAACGGCGTTACATATGCAATACCAATTTGTTACCTTTGCCATGGTGTTCTTTTTTTGACACCATAAAATTTAGCAAAACAATAATAATAATAAGTAGACAAGATAAAATAAAACAAATGTATATTTTTTCTAAATTTACGAATTATTTCAAAAAAGTTAGTCATTTTTTAAATAATTTATTTAAATATTGTAAATATTAAAACTTTGTAATTACGAATTTTTTATTCTTTATAATTAAATCGAAGCTTCTCTTATTTTCCTCATTTTCATATAATTAAAACATTCATTTATCTATTTAAATTATGTTTTATCTTTTGAAATGTTGAATTACACCAAGTTTGTTTGAAAACTTGTTAAATTTTGTTTTTATCGCACAAAAGAGTTAAATATAAAATAATAATTACATTTTATTATAATAATGAAATGTAAATTTGTGCCATTAAAGACGCAATGTATTTATATAAAGAACATTAAAGTTATTAGTCACATATTTACTATTAAGTTAACTTAACTCTGTAAAGTAAAAACACTAGAAGGATCAAAAACCTTCTTTTAATAAAACATTAGATTGCAAATGGACCGCCTGTTGCGTTAGTCTGCTTTAATAAAGGAATTTGTTTTGCTAATGTCCGCGTTAATAGCCGATACAACGTTTTTCAAAGTTTCACTATGGTATTTAAATCATGCGCTTAACAGGTAGTAGAACCACAAAAGAGAATTTGCCTTGGTTACATATAACGTTGATCAATTGCAGTATTATGTCAGTTGATTTAAATAGATTATGCTCAATTATTTGGAGAAACATCGTGAATGAAATATATGTATGAAATTGATAAACCTGCAAATTTATAATTACACATTATTACTATATTCCTCTTATTATTGTTTTACGCGGAACGTTCAGGATAAAATTCGTAGTTAAAGGACAAATTAATATCTGAATGTATCTCTGTATAAGCTTCGTTATTTCAAGATTAATCGAGATATGCCGTTTAGGTATTAGCTTTGATATGAACGAGCGCTAACGATGCTAATTAAACCGAATTAATCTCAAAGTGGTCGAGCAATGCTGGCTTTCCCCATTAGAAGCCAAGATAATTCTCGTGCAAGCATAGAGAGCGATCTTCTTGTGAAATTGCGAAATAAACTCAATAATTTGGAAACGTTGATCGTGAACAAATTATCTATACATGTGTATGTAAAATAATTTCCATTTGTTATGTATTAGAAATTGCATCAATTATTCTATTATATTATATGCTTATTAGAAAGTAAAATGGGGATATTTTATCAGATTTGTCGCACAAATTCTTACGTCTACGAAAGACTTGTAAATTTTTCCCGGATTTTACGTTGAGTACATACGACCGCTTTTACGTTTTTCTTCAGCGAGCTACAAATAAAATAGAAAGATGTAAGTGCGCGTGCTAAGCCGTGGAATCGAGCAGAACCTCAGCGAGTGGAACACTGACTGGTGATGTGGCAGAGAACATGAAATTTGAATGCGGTAAGATGACTCTTTTTTTTATATTCCAATCTTTTTTTAATTTTTTTCCACGAGACAAAAATAGCATCGATTCCCGATCTTGCCTCACACACGCAAACCGTCATATTTTCTACTATTCTCGAATAGAAACACTTTTTGGTTTTCCAAACCGTGCATTCGATGTAAAATTCAAAAATAAAATGTAAAATTTAAATGGTGTTAGTTTTCATTTTTTACAAAACTCTGTACACCGAAATTTCTAGTTTATCGTTGCGGCAAATAGGAATTAAAATTAAACGCGAACGCAAATATAATTTTTGACAATGTAACTTTTTTAGTTACCCATATCTCCATTTCGTGATTTAACTATTTTTAACAAATCTGTAAATTGGATTATTCGCAAAATAGGTACCGACGTTACTTGCATGCAGAAATAGGATGGAATAGTAAATTTATGACGCTGCGTTCTCGAAAATAGAAATTGTGATACTTTACAATGTTCTCTCTTGCTTTACATATCATCATTTTAAACATTTATCATATTTACCTTTTCGAGACAACCTTTTCGAATATAGCCAAGCAACATTTTCTAAATTTATGGATATTAATGGATATTACTCAACAATGTTAGCAAAAAGACAAAATCATAAAGAAATGAGAAATAACATTGTCCTTTTGCAAATAATGGAGGTTTTTCCAAGCAAAATTTATATTTATGAAAACAAATATGAGGAAAAAGAACATGAACGATCATGTTTAAGAGATTGCTTTTAGGAATAAATCGTGAAATAAATCATAAAATTCCAGTTTTACTCGTATTGATCGCGTCCTTTGTACATCATATAAAAATAATTTTATATGATGTATAAAGGAGGAAGAAAATACAAACGGGATTATGATATTGTTGCGAAGCGTCATAAGTTGTGTCATAGAAAAACGTGTCTTTCGTAACGATCGTCAAGGAATAATTAGTGGAGATGGCAGAATGCCGGATACGAAGAGGCGCGGTCCTTTCACTCTCGGGGGTGTGCGATTATTGCACGCGTTTCTCAGAAGAATATCTTTTTACAAAGCATTATATGAGGTTGTTCCATTTTTAAGGTCAAGGTTGCCTCGCTCTCAGAGAAGATTTCTTATACATATATTTATACATATATTTGCTTTACGTGAATATGGATTACATTAACAAAACATAAATTGATGAGTTAACGAGATATTGATTTTCTTGGAGACTTTTTCTTTGCAGAAGATATAGCTCAGATATATTCTTAAATACTCTTTAGATCTCGCTTTAGATACAGTTGCGAGATTTTTGCAATTACTTTTACAATTAATTATAATCAATTTCTTTCCTCTTTTAAACAAATTGAACTTTGGCAAAACACAAGTGTTTTACACTTCCCATGGTTTCACATAAAGCAGCGAGTAGGTTGCATGCCCCCATAAACATCGCGGTGCATTGCATCCGTATTGCGCTACAGACAATGACTGCAAATGTCAGTCTCACCATTAGCATTGATCACGCTCAATCGCAGTGGGGTAACCAGGGTACCTCCTTCGATCACTCGTCGTAGGTACGAATTTTAGAACGTGATGCAGCGGATAAAGTTGTACGAAGGCGCAACACTTTGTGAAACATTTACAGACGCGTACAAGCAATTTAAGCAGAAAAGATCATATTTAAAGGTCGAATTTCCGATTTCTTTAGATAGACGTGTTTGCGTCTCTATTCATTTGGCAACGCGTCCAAAGTACTTTCTTCAACTTGCTATCAATGCATCTTCTTACACGATCTTTGAAAATATATTCGTGCATTTTAGATTCGTATCAAAGTTGATTATCACTTGTAGAATAGTTCTCGAGGGATAGTTCTAGCTCGAAGAGCAGGTTTGAATATCAAAGTTTTGTGTAATAATGACAATGTATATAACATTATTATTGAGAACGAATAATTTTTAGAATTGAATAAAATATCTTGAATTAAGTTTTGAATTCTTATACATATAACAGTTAATAACTATTATTAAAAAATATCTTGATATCTTTTTGTTACGTAACCTTGATATCAAATTTCTTGAATATAGAGAATGACAGTGCATAATTGCAAGATAAAACTAAGATCATAAAAAAAGATTCCTTGTATATACGAAAAGCATTTTTTTCGCGAGACATGGATATCCAGATACTCTCACGGTATTCAGTAATAGTTACCAGAAATCGTGATATTCACGTGGAATTAGAGCATTCGAGTTCGCATCTCTTTCATCGTACCCAATGAAAGGTCGAGTGCGCGTTGCCGGTTGGCTTCATCGATTTTATATATCGCATCGAGAAGCGCATTAATTCCTGAGAGCGCGGCTCTTTCCCAGCCTGTTCTCGGTAAATGCGTCGATTCACCTTGCACATCGCATAAATTGCAACCTAGAACTTCGTCATATTATAAATCGCTGCATTTATAGCGGTGCGCATTGTCTCATGTTTTAAATATATTAAATAAAATAATTATTTTTGTTATTAATACGCAATTAACGCGTGGACCGCGAGAAGAAGTTAATTTTAGGCAAAAGGTAAAACTCGAAACAATTGAAATTGTAAAAGAATCTTTCAGTACCTAAAGGTGCCTTTTCATGCTGACGCTCGACGCTCATTTTCAGCGGCAAGAAGGTCGCATGACCACAATTGACGCCAGCGTCAATTGAAATTCATGAAAAGGAAAACAGCGTCAAAATTTCGGCGTCTTCGCGCTGCTTTGGCTTTGACGCTTGATGTTGGAAAAATCCAACTTCTCTTTCTTGACGCTGGCATCATAGTGATGTCACGTGACGACGCTCAACGCTGTTTTTCAGCGTCCCATGAATTGGCACCTTAATGCCATTGCACTGAATAACTTCATATAATTTCAACTTTTACTTCGATTTTTGCTGAATATAATGATCAAATTTTATTTACTGTTACGCACACTATATAAGTAAACGAATGTAATCACAAATTACATATTATATAAAAATTTATCCCCGTGGTATGTGGCGCATAGAGTGTGATTGCTTATGATTACATTTAATGTCTATATCGTGATCTATGACCCTATAAACATGTGCACACTCTCATAACGAATGCAGTTAGCATTAACGTATGTAATTGGATTTATTTTGACGTTGCCTGAAATTCTCCGCATAATTATGTATAACGCTGCTGAATATGTAAGACACATTATATTTGCAGATTGTATATGCATAACATATACAAGGTGATCCTTAAGTATAAGAGAAAATAATTTCTGAACCAATTTTAAGATGAAAAGCTTAAATAAAGATGAATTTTGTCCTTAACGACTTCAGAGATACAGTGAATATGCTACAATGTTGAATTAAAAAAAAAAAGAATCATTTCCTTGATATTTTTCTGAAATGTGTGCATTGAGATTCGTTTATGAAAAAAATATATATATACATATATAAAATCAATTTCTTATACTTTGTCACATCTATGTATTGTTGCATCTATTAGTGATATATTTCAACATTTGTTATGTTAACATTCATGTATAAGTCTTTTGACTTTATATGTACTACGAGGAATTGTTGACGAGGTTACCAAACCCCTCTGTGTAATTTGTAATCTTCGGGGTTAAGGCGCTCGGTTGCCCTTCTCTTGAATTACTTAATCGCTCGATTGACCTATCCTGCTATGTGGTCACGCAACTGAGATTTGAAAAATCTAAGTAGCAAATTCTTCAAAGAAGTTTATCACTCTCAATTCGCTAAAAATTAAATTACTTTTTTCTCAATAAAATTCTCTCATTAAATGATTAAAATAATTTGTTACATGTGGTGACGTGTATATTTGTTTTTGTTTCTACAATACAATTATATGTGTAATGCGTGAATATTGTGGAGAATAAATTAAGATATATATTATATTATAATTGCTGCAAACTCGCTTCTAGTAAAATATAATTATGATGTAATTAAAGTAATGATAAAATAATTTAGTAAAATATAGTTATTATATATAGACAGATTTCCTAAAGCAAGAAAACCCTGTAAAATTGTATTAAAAATTGTAAAATTGTATAAATACATATCGATTATATTTGTGCTTGTTATGATGTTAAAAAGATTTCGTGAACTTATAACGATCTCTAAAAATTTTTTCCTTTAAAGTAGTGTGGGTCGAAGAGCTTCAAAGAACTTGTTTACCAAAATGTGTGATATCTGATATCTTCTGATGAAAACTAACTTTCGCCACCATTTACCTTCCGCGCATAGAGATGGAAATTAGTAGATAGCGAACTTTACGCGAGAGAGAGAAATATTTTTCGAAACTCGAGCGCCGAATGAACTCATTTTAACTTTTTCCCAGGGTTTCGTCCGTGGCAGTCATTCGATGAGTCAAGGGTGGGTGTGTCAAATGCTAATCTTACACAATGCACGAGATTCCACTGCAAACCAACGCAATTTGAAAGGATAAACTGGGTCGTACGACTGTATACAGGTGATTAACATGTGCAATTACGAGAAAAAAATGTGAGAATTTACTGAGATTATATATTTGTTTCTATATTTATTATTCAACGTTTTTGCACGTTAAAGGGGAAAAAGACTTTTTAAAAAGATGTGAAAGTCACTAGATGCACATGTTTTCTTGAAGAAGAAAAATGTAAGAGACTCATATTTCAACGGTACATAAACATGCATATTCAGAATGCAGCATCTAAAGAGATAAAATATCTCCTTGTTGCTTGTAAAGGTAAAGAAATATTGTTTAAGAGTGAAGTTGTATGGACTTCAAAAGAAGATTAGAAAAGAAAAATTAATTAGAATTGCGCAATTTTATCCTCAATGATATTTCTAAAAATAAAAAAATATTTAGATGCTCTTTTAGATTATTTCAATCTCTAGAAATCATTAAATTACAAAATATCCTACATACATAAATCAATTTAAAATATATTCTGACCGTAGAAAAAACAGCGAGCTGAGGAGAATCTTTTATACTTTCATAAATTCCGAATCTCAAAGTATTGCAAGATAATTGAACGTAGCGTTCACAATTGCGTTATAAAGCGCTAGTCAGCAAAGTCTAGTACGTACAGATCAGACAAAGGAGGTTGTTTCTGAAATTTCTGAGCCAAGAGTTTCCCGGCGAAGGTCATGTAAGGGGGGGTCCATGTCCAAAGGTGGGGTAGGTGTGCCGGATGGTGACCTTCTTACACAATGAACGAGAGGCTAACATCGTCAACGGATATGATTTGAAGGGATCAGGCGCGGGGGCGCGGTCGGAGAGATCCTAGGAGACGTATATAAAGTCCGCCGAAGTCGGCCGTAGGCACATTCAAGCAATCGCCGGTCGACACGATGAAGACCCTCGTAAGTATTCATCCTGACGGTCGGAAGTGCGCGCTCCTGTCTTTCTTTCTTTTGTTACCCGAACAATCAACGTGCCGCAATCGGACCGCTGCTCTTTCAGCGGAACGATGAAGTGACATAAAGTGACAAACTCGCGTTGCGAATATATAGTTCGTTCCTGTCGAAGAGTTAGGCAAGAAGTATGATAACCGAATCATTTTATCGCGCGGGAGTTCCGTGATCTGCCTCGCTGCTTGATCGTCGTACAATAAATATATAGCTTCAAAGTTAAATATTATGGAACGTATTTTTCAAAATTTCTGTCGTTTATGTGTAAAAAACACTTGGTGTTGTATTATATCGAGCTATAAGAGCTACGTAAGTTTATTGCTAAACTCACCTCGAATTGAAATTCTTCATCTCCAGTTCGTTTCGTTTGCTCTGTGCGCCATCGTTGCTGCGGCACCTCTTTCTCGTGAGCGACGAGAAGCTCTCTTGGGCGGTCACGGATATTACGGTGGTGGCCATGGAGCTTACGGTGCTCACGGGGCTTACGGAGCTTACGGGGGTATAGGCTACGGCGGGCATGGAGTCGCTGTTACTGGACCGTTCCTTGGGGCGGCGAGTGTCGCGGGTCCACACGTGGGTGCCACCGCTGTTTCCGGTCCGGCGATAGGCCCGGCTCGTTTGGCCGGATCGATGGCCGGTCCTACTCACGTGTCGGGCGCCGTTGCTGGACCAGCTGTTGTGACCGCGTCGGTCGCTGGTCCGGCGCACGTGGAAGGCTACGGTGGTCCGTACGACGGTGGCTATGGAGATGGCTACGGAGGTAGCTATGGAGGTGCCTATGGCGGTAATTATGGTAAGTAATATAACTGATTATAAAGTTGTCGCGTGAAAGAAAAAGAACTCTTGACGATAAGCAGATTGCAAAAAAGATTCTAGCTTAAAAATGAGTAATGATCTAAAGTATAGAAACAACTTGAAGAAATTGGTCAGATTGCATAATACTGTGCATAAAGCAATTTTTGGAGTAATTTTTTAGAAAGTTTACTATACAGTTAAAAAGAGTTATTTTTAGAGTTTATTTTTGCATTCTTGAAAGTATTAAACTGTACGTATTGAGAGATTCCCCATCTCTAATATTTATTTTCTCCAATATTTATTTTTCGCTAATATTTATTTTTCTCTGGTTATTTGCAGGCGGTTACGGATACGCGGCTGCTCCTGCTTACGGCTATGCGGGATACGCCGGCGGTCACGGAGGACACGGAGTGGTTGTTGCCGGACCGGCTACCCACGGTGCAGTTCTGGCTGGACCTCATTCCGGAAGCGCGGCTGTTTCTGGACCGCACGCCGGTTCGGTGGTGATTGCCGGCCCTTCCGGAAAGATTACGGCCCACGGAAGCGGTTACGGTGCCGCTATCCATGCCGGCCACGGCCACGGCCACTGGTAACGCGCGCACAGCCGTCTGCGAAACGCAAAAAAAAAGAGGGAAAAATCTCTCTGAATCATCTCGTCGGATCGAAAATATAATACCGTTCCCTCCCGTGATTTTCTAAGAGAGATTGAAGAAGTATTACGGAGATCTAAAATTGCTGTAACACGACGACGCTCGTCGCGCTCGGTGCTCTCGGTTCATGGCGCGCGCATATTTTCATTGTTTCTGTACGAATGGAATAAATTCATTCTTCTTTATAAAAGAAAGATATTTGTGCAATATAAAATAACCCAGAGAGCATTATTTAAATATGTATATACATATAATGTATTGCTTGGTGCATCTCATCAATTTTGATCTCTTATTAAATTCACACGTATCTTACCGTATATTATACGCGACATATTGTTTTTGTATTATATATCCTTAAATCTAACAGACTTTATAAACGCTATTATTCACAAACGATTAAACCGGATTGTACAATTATAGGAGACATTCTCCGAAATTCTCCGGTGGACAATCGTGCAGAAGCCTTGGATCAACCATTGGTTTTAAAAGTCAAGTCAATTATCTTATGCGAACTGCCGTGGCAATTTGATTAACTAATCTAACTTTCTCTTCTATTAGCAAAGCTCAAATTATCTATGATGAAAACAATAGGTAATACAGCACAATTATATACAATAAATGAAATAAGTCTTGAATAATCGTTTACCACTTGGACAAACTATTATCGTTTTCTACAAGAAAAAATATGTAAAAGGTAATTTATTGCAAATTAACATCGTGCACAAAATACACATTTATATTTCAATAAAATTAAAATGTAATTTATAAATTGTAAAGATAAGATAAAATCGCGCAGAATATTTAATATTTTGCCACTAATCCGATTTTAGCATGCTTTAATCTAACATTAACAATGGTAAGTAAGTGAATGTAGTTTACATAATTAACTGGAATCTGTAGAAATTCATCATCTTTTCTGATTTTTGCTCATAGTTTATGCTACTATTCCGTCCAACGCGACCCGTTTAGTCTAAAATTCTTTGTTACGCTTCTTTCTCTGTACTTGCGCTTATCTAGCCTGTTTCGTTATAATTTTCCAGTGTAACATATAGAAATAGCGACATGTAACGACCGTTCGTACTTCATTACGTTTATCAGAACGGCTGCACGTTTCACGTCACGTATTGTTCGACCAGGTCGTTATATCAGCGGCACCGATTCGTATCACTCGATAATAGATCACTCGTGGTATCCGGCAAGCACGCTCGCTAAACGCAAGGAGCTTATAATTGAGGAATCTGACACAGATATCCGACGTAAATGCGTGCCTTAATGCAACGCGTAATGATCGTTGCCGATGTAAAGAGTAAGGTCGTCGCGAGCGTGACTCGACGTGGCTCGCCACTCATAAGCTGAACATGAAAAGTCACGGTCAGAAAGAAAACCAGATACAGTGGTCTGTAAAACATTGATGTAAATTCGAAATTCTATTGCTATCCGGGGCAATTTCATCGATAACTCAATATCCACTTAACGGTGTAAAACTGATTTGTAATATTGTACATTGAGATTATACATTATGTACTACGATGTACACTACAACAATCCATTGGAACATATGTATGTTAAAATAATCCCTGTTTTATTAATGATCGGTGATTGCATGATTTTTCGTACCAGAATAAAATGTACAATTTTTATACGGCCCATCTATAATTTTTTTGTGCACTCGAAGATCGCGTAATGAAAATCACGAGCGAAAAATATAGAAAAAGATATTCGACATAAATTTGAGTATCGTCGCATCTCTCTAGCGAGCACAATTTATACAGGATTTTGCACAAATCCGAGTATGAAACGCGATTTATGGTATCTATTACGTGCGCGTAATTTATCGTATAACGATTTACAATCACCGGATCGTCACATGGATATTTAATCTCGGATTTGCGTGTGTCCCGCGTCTTTGTCCTCCCCTTTTTTTTCCACAACAAATTGCTATCGGAAAATGATATAACCCGCGGCTTTGTTCGCGCGGCGAGCACTCTCAGAGCGGAATATCGAGCGACGCTCCGCTCGAGCGTGGCCTTCGCCTTTATGGGAAAATCGTGGCCCGAGCCACGTCTCGGCTGAGATAGCGGCGACGCGACTACGTAATCCCGTGCGTTTCATCATCGCGATGGTAGCTGTGCATGCATTGTGAGAATGCACCGAACCCTCGCAAATTCCGAAAGGTCACCCACTTGTTATCGGCCGCCCACCGTCCGCGAGCAAACGGAATAAGAAATGGGTCGGGCAACAGGCCGCGCTGTGTGTTTTCACGACGGACACGCGAATAACGCGCAAGGACGTTAATTGCTGTTATGCGTCGACAATGGGTGGGCGATAATCGATCGTGAATTGGCGGGCGTCCGTAACACCCACATCGCTCGCAGGCGGTACAAGTTGACGAGTGATTGTAAGCGTGGGAAGATATTGTTCCAATTAGTGATTGAGCTTCTAAGATTCGCTTAATAATATTGTGGCAGCAAGCGTAGTTATCGAAGAATGACAAAAATGATATTCTAAGAACGTGAACAATTATTACGTGCAAATGTGAATTCCTTTAATACTTTTTATATAATGAACTTTTATATTTAGATATTGCAAATAATATTGCATTTAATAAAAATGAAGAAAACGCAAGACATGCATCCAAACGAGATATTTTAAAATTAACTATAACTAATCTCATCTTTTACTATTTCTAAATTATTTTATTGGTTTGAGAAAGTTTACATTTTATTTTATATTTATATGGAATTTTGATCAATTATATGCGTTCATATTTTTAAGTGCATTACAATTTAAACACATTGATTACATTATACTAGTAAACTGTTTAAATCTATTAGTTAACTAAAAGAGAGAGAGAGAGAGAGAGAGAGAGATAACGTAATTATACATAATTTGTAAGTTATTTTGCTTAAATTGGAGGTAAGAAAGCATTTCATAATAAACTTAAACTAAATTAATGAGGTAGATAAGTTTTTACACAGAGTGGCTGAAAAAACCGCCAACTTTTTTTCTTAACATACTCGCGGCTTTGCTTTATAAAAAATTAAATACATAATGCATCTTCTATTCGACGAACGAAAACTTTTCGGTTTCTCTGAATTTTCATGTTAAGGAGTAAAATATTTCTCATGAATATATTGTAAAAAAGAAACTACCAAATTCGATCTCTTAAAAAAATTCTTGAAAAAAGTAATCAAATTTTATTGAATATTATTCATAAATATATTTAAATTTACAACTAATATTAATATTGTATGATATGCAAATAAGTAATTAAACACTGTTAAATATTCGTAATTGTAACGTATCGAATTGGAAGCTATCAAGGAAGGTAAGTAAACTAGTTCTTGCAATTTGCGTGTAGTTGAATGGACCCGTCATATGTAATATGTAATACGTATCGACTATATGTCTAGCAACCCTGATAAAACGTCATTATATTCACGCTTTCTGCGAAACGCATTTATAAGGGTTTGAAAACGACAGTTCCCGCGTGTGAATTCGTCTTTGTTGCCGCCATAAATCACGAGTCTTGTCGCGGGGTCAGAGTTACGACCGAGACCGATCGTCGTCAGCTACCGGATACCGGTGGCATTCCTGCGGAGATCGATCTGGGGAGAACATAAGGCAAGAAAGCCAGATTGTTTTCTCTTGGCAAACTCATTCTCTCTTCGTCCCCTCCCCTCCCCTCTCTCTCTCTCTCTCTCTCTCTCTCTCTCTCTTTCTTTCTTTCTCTTCCTCCTCCTCTGTCTCTCCTCCTTTGCATTATTATACAACGACTACGCGAAAATGGCGTGAGGCGTGGCCGATAATAATGAGGCGAATAGGGTGTGTGTGAAAGATCGTTAATAGGCCGAACCGTAAAGAGCTACTGTAGATCGCGCAAGGTCGATCAATAAATCCTTCGACAGTCGTAATAGTTTCGGAACGTAGATCCGCGAGCGACGCACTTCATTTTGAATGCCTACGAAGAGAGTTAAAAAGAATGTATTAATTTTTGAAAAACGTGAGATAAAAAATCGCAATATTTATACATATATTTAATTGCAAAATTAAAAACTTTTGCATAAAAAATTTTAGAATCCATCTATTGAAAATACTACGCAAAGTATACTTGTAGCAATTAATATTTCAACAAACTTTTTCCTGTCGAACTCATTACGTGATTTTTGTTACGTGATTTTGTTATGAATATTGCACTCAAATAATTTTTCTGGGAGGTTTGTAACGCGAAATAATTATTTTTTAATTATCGAGTAAAGCAATCTCCGCCACAGTGCATAGTTGAAAATTGAAAATATTAAAATATGAACCACTTTTATCACGCCACTTTTCTATTATTAATTTGTAAATATTATTTTTTTTTACATAAATTTCGAATTTATCGTTCAAAGAGCAAAATGTTTTTCAGTGCGCGTATGTTTTTCAATGAAATTTCATGAAAATGTGAAACTTTTAAATCGCGTGGAAATGTATACGCCCGTCAAATGTCTACTGTATGTTACACTATATGCCTCAGCATGTTTATGCTCTTCGTGAAGATACGACTCACCTGAATTGTAAATATTTTAAGCATCAAGTCGGGCGAGTCTCTTTACCGGAAAATTCTGATAGCTGCGCGGGACCGTCGCTGCTTCATGCCTCTCGATCCCATCGATATCGAATTCTTTTCCGCTCTCATTAATGCCACGTAGCCGATTGACCACCGATAGCGGGTCTCCATCGATGACGACGGAGAATGTCAAGATTAGCGACGCAACGTCTTTCCATCAGCCATCACAGAGGAACATTGCCGTGCAAGCTGATGCTAAGTAAGCTTTTATAGCCGGGATACGACGGGCGAACTTGCGATGACGGGACAAGGCGGGACTCAATCGTTCTAGACCCGTGTGACAAGGTTTAAAAAAAAAAAGAGAGAGAAAAGAAAGAAAGTTCGATCTCAATCGGATTGACATACGCGGTTGCGATGCAACCTCGAACCGAGTCGGATACAGCGACCGCGCCCAAACGAGTAGGGGTGAACTACGATCTAAGAAGTTTATTTTATCACCTTCGCGACGTGATGTTTATTGGCGATACGCTGTCGCGATTGTGTTCACCCGGAGATGGAAGGGAGAGATCTCCTTGAATGGTATTGTAAATCAGTGCTATAATGAACTGCATGGTTTAATGTCACGGGGAAAGTGCGGTCGAAGGTTGTGCAGAAAAATCGATAAAAAATAATTAGTGCGTAACGAATCGTGTTAAAGTAATCATGCCGATGTTACTTTTGATCTTTATTTGACACATTTGATTTTATATCATTGCTGATATTAGGAATGATACAATATATATGTCGCTACAAAGTGGAATTAAAATGTAAATAAAATAGGTCTACAGGTATAAAATAATGTATCTATAAATAAAAGAGGAAGAGAAAAGTGACGATTTGACAAGACAGAATAGAGCGATCTGTTGCGTTTGGCAGACGAGTAATTTGATCTCACGAACGATCAATCTGAATCTCGTGCACATTGAAAATTTTCACAATGAACGATAAGCCATCACCTTCTACGCTGCTTGAAGTAGAACTCACTTGACAGTGCTCGGTGATTGATGATGTACAAAGCTAAATAAATATAGCGATAGTGATCACCATGTTGAAAACGTGTAACATTGTAGCCGACTGCACGTTCGTACCATTAGCCGAATAATAATCGATTAATGCACGCAATATGTACGCTTAAGCAACTTTGATAATCCCTTCATGTCACGTTTCGTGCTTTGTAATTGTAAACCATTTACAGAGGATATCAACGTACATACGCATGTGCGGACAAAAATTTACTTGGCCGCTCGCATTTCGGATATGCTTTGATAACTAAGTAGAGAACCGTATATGCCATACCCAATAACATCCCATATATGTAAACACAGTAACGTGTAACTTTGTGGAATTAGTTTACAGATTCTATACGAGAATAATAATGATGCAATGCTCGAGTACAATTACAAAAGTAACGCAATGATGAATTACATTATAACAAATAGAACGGATAAAAATACATTTTTGTACAATTTTTTTGAGGATTACAATGTCACGTTTGATTAACAAAAACTAAAACGATTCCGGAAAAATACGTTGCTGGAGCCTCGCCAAATTCCACTCGTGTAAAAATGGTTTTGTAACCGAGAAACTTTGTAGATCGCTGATCTACGTCATAACATAAGGAACACAATGCATTTCCCGTTTCCTCGAGAAGAAAGAAATCACGATGGAGGGAATTGACGAGATATCCAAGTTAATAAACTTTTGCGTTTATTGTATTTTTCACGTTCAAACACAGCAGATGCAGTTCTTTCAAATTTACCATTCGACAGACGGAATGACGATGGAAAAAGCTGGTGAAAGAGTTTCCGTATTGCTCAATCAGCAGTCATTTTTACGTTCGGGAGCCTGTGTATGACGTCCGATAATGGCACTGCAAACGATCCCTGGGCACCGCGTCTGCGATCTGCCACGAACTTGATGGTATGGTCGCGTGGCTGGGCACGTACACTCATATCCGACAACAATGGAGCCCTCATTCCTGGCGACAATCTGCTAAGCTTGGATGACGCGTGGGCAATGCAACCCGTGCCTCGCCTATACGAATGCACAATACAATGCGCAACGTAATCGTCTAATGGCGACAGACACGTGCCTGCCTACGAGCTGAGAGAAAGCAGGAAGAGGACACGCGATAGGATACGCGAATCGTCTTTAGTTTCAAGGTCGTTGATGACTGGAGGACTCGCGATAAGTAGTCATCTTATCCTTTAACGATCTTCGACGGCTATTACGAAGTACATATTGATGTTGCATAATAAATAATACATTACGATAGTCGTTGATAATTTTTTTCGCGCAGTGCTCTCTTTATCATTTATGATATACGTTTTTACGAAGAAGCAGATGAAATAATAAGATTTAGAAATCAATGCAGCACATTGTTTAGATAAATTCTGTCATTTGCTTTTGAACAAGCTTTAATGTCAATCACATCTATGATTGTTCGCTTAGTGAGCTAGGAGTAAATATTATATCAAGATATCGATCTGATCTATTGTTGTTGCTGCTGCCGATTGCGCGAATAGACCAAGACCAATGTAACGCGCGAGACCATAAACGGATGCGTTAAAATAGAGCAGCGTGACCCTCGAGCCGCATAACTTGACTTGCAGCGAGGTGAGACGTTAGGTGTACTCTAGTGTCACTACACGGTGAACTGACACTTAACGCTGATAAATCGTCGAAACGTCACCTCAGCTCGCGGAGAATGTTTGGTGTGTCCTATGCCCCGCCCTTGGGGTTGGCGGGAGCGTACGGGTTGGGGCCCGACGGGGAGACAATGCCCCTATAAAAGAGTGATGGACACCGGTCGATGACAGCCACATCCACCTCAGCCACCGAGGCAAATTTTGTAGCAGCAACCACCGATTACTCCCCTTTTCGTTATGTGCTCCCTGGTCGCGATTCTCCTCGTAGCGGCTCTGTCGGTGGCAACCGCGGCGCCGTCAGGCTACTTGGGCCACGGTGCCGCGTTAGCCGGACCGATTCTAGGACCCGCGGCTCTTACAGGTCCCATTAATGGACCGTCCGCACTTGCCGGTCCGGTGGTTGGACCCGCGCGCATATCCGGAGCGGTCGATGGTGGTGCTGTCGTCACTGGTGCTGTAGCTGGACCGTCGGTCGTTTCCGGTAGCGTCGCTGGGCATGCGGCAGTGGTCGGCCCGGCTCTTGGCTATGCGGCACCAGCTTTGGGATGGCCTGCTTACGGTAAGTTACAATCAATTGTTATTATCAAGCAAACGCTAGTGAACTGTGAGATAACGTTACAGATATTAGGGAGTTTTTGCAATACCGTCTTTCAGACACGGTAACCGTATCTCAATTGTTGTGTCTATGTATCTCATACATAGTGAATGTATCTGAACAATTCAGATACGGTTACGGTATCTGAAAGACGGTATTGCAAAAACTCCTTATTATTAATCATTCCTCGTTAAAGAGGCTTTATTTCAAAAATTTCAAAAACACTTGAAACATGTGAGCAGTTTAATATATGACGGTATTGACGGTATTGTGCGTGTGTGCTGTATGAACATGATTTTAATAATTAACCGACAAACTGCAATGCATATTTTATCTTACTTACTAGGGCTATTGTTAGCGAACAATCGTTACGTCGTTCTAATGTAACATATTGCCAGCGTTTATTACTCTATAATAATTCAGATTTTAATGTTGATCTTTTTTGATTCTGTAAAAATTACGAAAAATCCACTATTCAATCTAGAAAATTGTTTTGTAATTTCTTAACTCGATAATACTGCTTTATAATGATAAGCAGATTTAATTCGGACTTTCTAACTTCATCTTCAAATTTTTTAAATATGTTTTATGCTAATTATTCAAACAATATCACTGAATTTTAGCTTTAAAATTTTATCTCTATATTATATTTTATAATCACAATTATACAAAGTGGATCAAAATAATTATTTGTTTGTTTTGAATTTGTGAATTTGAATATACATATAAAAAGTTTTTGCTCAAGAAATTAATTTTTTATATATGGAACATTGAAAATGCTCAAGTCGCTTGTTGTACGTACTTCAAATGTATAAGCTGGTTCTCTGTATTTTTTAGGTCCTTATGGAGCAGTTCTTGCTGGTCCTGCTGTAGGTCCAGCGGCTCTCGCCGGACCTATCGCAGCACCAGCTCTGATTGCTGGCCCATCCGGCAGTATTGCTGCTGGACACGGTGGATTAGGCGGTATCGTTCGTGGATATGCGTCTGGACACTGGTAATTTACATCACCCCGGCAATATGAACTAAGGACCTTCGCGACTGATCTCTCAGATACCCGCAATCTCGATCACGATCTGCATCACAATTTTCGTTATTCGGCATATTTCCCATCATCATATTTCTTATATGTGTATATAACATAAAGTTTCATACATATAATGTTAATATTATAATAATAATAAACGCATGGCACTTCTGGAACAAAACTTTTTGCCTGTTACATCTTCCTACATGCACTTCTAATAGTTAGTTTATATAAATTTATATATATATATTCACGATATATTGAACTCTAGTGTCTCTAAAAGAAAACGTTTTTCTAAACATTAAAAAGAAGTAATTATGAAGAAATAACATTTTTTAATTTCATGTAGAGCTCTCCGGGGCATAACGGGATATGGTCGATATCTTTTTACAGAGATGCTGCCATGTAATGAAATGTCATGTAATGATTAAATAAGAGTTAATGTTAATAAAGAACCGTAACCATTTCCGATTCTCTTGAGAGCTCATTGTGTGCGACAGTATTTGTAAACGAGTAAAATGCGAGCGACCAGAATCCATAATTGTTTTGACGTGTATAATATCTTCTTAGCAGCCAATAGGGCTTGGTGCGGCCGGTCAACGGCCTCTATTTCGCGGTCCATTGTGCCGTCATTGGTGCCAATGTTTCTATTGCGCAATGATACCCGTCCACCTTCTCCGGTAATTGTTGGAAATTGGCTCAACGCCATACCAATCAGCCGCATATTCTCCCGCGTAAAAGGAATGGGTGATCGCGCGGATATCGAAGCATTTCCCTTTTCGTCTCGTTTTCTCAATGCACATTCGCGTGACATTCTGCGCATTCCGGATCTTTAATCTCCATTTTTAATCACGGTCAGAATGCAAGACGCTGTGTTATAACGATGCCGGCGCATCACCGTCCGGGCACGCTCGTGTTTTCTATCTAGCGCTTGTGGCCGCAAAAATTATGGCAATATCCACGCGTCCACGCGCGCATTACCATCTCAAAAACACCAGCTCAACCATCGCTTAGAAAAATATATTCTTGTGTAATAAGTAGGTATAAATTTTTATAAAAATGCACCAGATTGAAACCTTTGAAGGCACTGTTGTATGGCAAAATACAAGAGGTGTGAGTAAACATGTGGCGTATGTTAATAATAGCAAGATTAATGATACATGTTGTCGATAAAGTGATACTGACTCCTTTCAAGATTCTTTAGTTTTTTAATTGAGTTTAGAATAGATTACATCGCACTATAGATTTTATAGATAACATATAAGGTTGATACTTTTTAAAAGGCAATGTTTATTTTTTAATTATTTCTATTGTATTAATTTATTACTATTAATAATGGACTCACAGGTGAATGCTGTGTTCGCACTGCTTCTTGATAAAGAGACGGTGCCAATTTTCTCATACCAACAGGACAATATGTTATCGTAGCACTGAGATATTATAGAGCAGATAAGTTCTATATAAAACGCGTTTTGAGGGACATTCGGCAATAATTTAACAATAATTAAGCCAATTTAATGATAAAGGCGAAACAGTATTGAAGACGTAGTCTCTATAACAAAACTGCTGTTAAATACAACTGTCTCTGAAGTACTGCACTCCTGCATCCAACCTGCGATAAGGCACATATGGAAAATATCTCTAACCTGAAATTAACACGAAAATATTCCTAATAATATCCAGAATTATTAATGCAGCATTATGTTCGTTTTATTGGAAGCAAAATAATGACCGAATTCGAATAGTGAGGACAGTCGATCGAATAGTGAAAAGGATACGTAATAAAATTCTTGCAAGCTAGATGTACCTAAAAGACAGAGTGGATATAACAATATTTTTCAGAAATTGTTATATCCGGCACACACACACACAAGACTAGTTTATTTTTTAATTTTTATTTTTTCTGTGATAAATTATACGTTATTTATAATTTTACAATCTATTGTTTATGTATAGTTTGTATATGCATTCTTACACAATTTTTCAACGTCATGTATCTCATTTATGTAATTTTGCATGATCAATTTCCACCTAATTTTCGACAACCTTCTACGAGATTGAATAATGCTGCATCATTACGTTTTTATTACTGTTCTTACTGATTATATTTATTAAAGTAAAGTTATTAATTTTTTCCATATTTATTTGCATTTTATATATTTGTAAAAATTATTATTGTCATTTCTGAATCCGTTAAGTGGTAAAAGTGATACATTGCAACTAGAATTTTATTTACTATTTAGATCTAATTGCATGTAGTTAATATATTAAATATATAAAAATAATTCTTATCAATATAAGAAAGTTTTGTTAATTATATTTATATTAAATAACATAATCTTAAAATTGTTCTTAATTTTTGTTTTAATGTTACAGTGAATATTGGAACATATTTTAACACTGTCGCTTTTCTTTTTCGTTATTGAAAGTTGTTTGTAAATATACTTCATAATGAAAAGAATTGTTTAGGAGAAAATCGGTGAGATTGCAACTGACAAACCCGCGAAAGAGGATTGAAAAAGTCGTCATGAAAATACATTTGCCGAAGTTATCCATAAGCGCGTGCAAACTTTATTGTACTTCATCAACCGAGCGGTCGAAGGGGCGCTTGTTAGTCGTCGCCGTACTTGATGAGAAAAGTTTAATCTACTAGTCCGTAATGCGTTTTTGTGTCACTCGTGAAATATGAATCGAAATGTTTTTGAATAATGTTAACGACGATCATTTTGTATTTAAAATAAATAACAAGTTGCCATAAACATACTTTTGATTTATTTTTCATGAAACTGAATTTTCGTATACTTGATTTCAATATCATTTCAATCGTATGTCTAATTATTCAAAATGTAATTTAAAAATGTATTCTACGCGAAAATTAATACATATCAATGGCATAACGTTTTACTTTTTTCTCATCGCAAATCGTTTTTTTTTTCTATATCCAGAAAAGAGGGACTGCACGATAACGCTACGTGAAATCGCACGACAACGCCAATCGTCGAGCTACCCATGCACCGTCCGAAACGATCCGATCGAGTTATGCAAATTCGCGTACCTACACGCAACTCTGTATCCGTTCTCATTGATTCGGGACGGATGCATCGTTGATATTGTTCTCAAATCACTCGACGTGCTGACATGGGACACAAGAATGAACGCGCAGTGATAGTAGCCGATGATAATACCTACGCTCGATACGATTATGCTCTCGAAATAATACTATTTAATTGGAAATAGATTGATTTATTACGCGTTCAGCAATACGTCTAAATTACTTGCATGATTTTGCATGAATAATACGTTATGTCACACATACACACAAAAACATACAGGCACAAATAATGTCTATCTTTATAGTTTGATCTTTTGAACTCAAATAATTAGTAAAATAATTAGTAAAATTATCAAATTTGTTATTTTCCATCTAATTTTTCTGAATATGCAATATATCCTGTAATTGATGTCTGATCGATATTATCTTTATTACAACTTTGTTACAATATTAAGTTTACATTAAATTATTTAAAAATAAAAATGAGCAATAAACAATTATTTTTTCAGAAGTTTCAGCCATCGATGCTTCGCGCCAATACAATTTATTGCGCGCGTTTTATTATGTATAGTTTGTTTCATAAAGTATAAATTAAAAATCTATTATTCACCACGTTTGTTACTATAGTATTAATTTTTCTCGTATTGCTTCACGACGATAAGGTGATACACTCAATCAGTTTGGTATTGGAAGATAAATCATCCGCGGGTAGCTACATATCTATAGTGTCCTGTATAAGAGCAACATATACAGATTCTTGAATTTCTACGGTACGTGCTCTAACTGTGATTACGACTCGAGTATCCGTGAGCTGGACTCGTTGATCCAACAGACATAGTAATAGCGATGGCGCAACCACATTACATTTCAATCAAGTTTCCTACTCCATATACATATATACGTATGTATATTTACATATGACTGCCAATATAGGTAAACTTATCTAAATTTAATCTTGCCCTTCCAAAAACAACGCTAGCTGTAAATGCATCGAAGAAAAAATCTTTATTATATTATTATTCGAGTAGAAACATTGCGTAATTCGTAACGAAAAATATTGTTTAACGAAATATATAGAAATACTCTCGAGAAACGTTTGGTATGGAAATAACGCTATCGCGGAGAGCTATTGCAATTAAAGATTCAATGCTTGATCCGATGCTGCTAAATAGAAATTCCCGGCATTCCGCAATTCTCTTCAACTATTAATTTGATCGCGTCCGTAGGGAGTGTGCTAACAATGACACTTACTGGAATTGAAATTGCGTACATATTAATAAAGTGACAATTGTCACACATTAATATGTAATGTCGCTATTTAGATAATTGCGCTACCAGCTGCAATGGTTTTCCATTGGCAATTATCTTACCTTTCAAAAATTTCTTATGTTGATTATTGAAAAGCTTTCGTGTTTAATTTTTAGCAAGTAGTGAGAAAAATAGTAGAAAATAAATGATAAAAAATGCTGAATTAACACATTCAAAATGTAAATAATTACGATTGGGATACGTGTCAGAAAAAAATGACTCAGGGCAAAGACGATAAAATAACGACTTGTTAGCATTAATAACTGTTAATTACTTACTTATCTGTTACCTTCAAAGATACGTGGTATCTATATACCTAATTGTCCCAATACTTACCTGTTACTTTCAAAGATATATAGTATCTATATACCTAATAGTCACAATACTTATCTGTGTTACCTTGAAAGATATGTAGTCTATATACCTAATTGTTCCAATACTTTTCCGTTACCTTCAACGATATGTAATATACCTAATTGTCACAATAATTGTGCCAATTAGAATTTAAAACGCTTCGATATCTGTCATTTTTGTTCATGGAAAAAAACGATGAATTCTTATTGCGCAGTACGTTTAATTTATTGTATGCATAATTACATAACTTTTGCAACTTTGTAATAATAATAAGTAAAATTATTTGTTTATATAATATTTATAAAATAAATCATTCAAATGATTGCCTGGGTTGTATGTAAATGGCGTAATTAATAATGTAGATTATGTAGAAGTCAATATAATACGAGTCGAGCGTACAAGCAACATAAATCTTACATCGAAAACTCGACATTCTGCTTTTATTAGGTAAATATGCTTAGTTAGTTGAATTACTTTGAGCTTTTACACGCGACGCGATTCTAGAATTGTTTGTCCCTTTCAAGTTTAAATTCCTTCCAACTGCTAGAAGTAGGAACAGCACGCCAGCATACGCATTTACAATTTTTCTCCGCTATAATCTGGAATTTTATTATCAAAGTGTACTGGAGCAGAATGCGTAGATTAGTATTAGGATTAATTTAAACAAACAGCAAGAGTATGTCTATAAATTTATTGCATATGGCACGTATATAAATCACGATTTACCTTTGTACACGGAAGAAGGGTTTAATAAAAACTTTATTGTTAGACAAGCTTATATTAAAGCATATGAATAAATAAATAAATAAAGTTATTTTATAATTCCAGAATAATAAACGTTAATATCTGTTGTTGATGCAGTGTATTCAACAATACTCGTGTATTTTTCTTGTCACTCAGATTACATATCTCGTATTAAACGCAAATATATTTGTTTTGTGATAAATCAATATTAATATTTAATTGTTTTAAGCTAGAAAATTTGCTTTTTTATAGTTATATAAAATTCACAAATAAATTTGAATTAAAGGACAGACGGAATAAAAAGTTATAGCTGGATGAAGTTAATAGGATATGTATATAACAACTGGCACATGATTAATAATACTTCAGTGTATATAAATAAGAAAATAATATTTTATTATTTTACATCAAGAAACAAGTATCTTACAACTATTGTGTAATTAACAAATGTTGAAATTACATGTTACTTGAAATTAATTCATTTTATTATCTCGATGTACTTAATTCAACTTACTATCAGTAAGCATATTAAGGACATTGTATAAATCTATTGCATTGTATATTATGCATATTAATTGGCGTATAATATAATGTTTCACCGATATTTTAAAGTGGATTGTAAGCTTAACGCTGTGCTAATCCCCCGGATGCAGCAGAACTTGCAGCTCCAGCGGAAGCGGCACCACTATTACCAACGCGGCCTCCTAAAAAGCCTGGCGCTACTAAACGGCTAGGAACAACTCCCACTGCTGGTCTCCCGGCAACATTCGGCCATATTTCTCCGTGCACGAAACGGTGCAATACAGGATAACTAGGTGGAATTTCTATATGTTGGCCCAAACCGGTACGGAAGTTATCAACGTACGTTTTGAAGCCGTTGAAAGCACTTGATGCTGCACTAGCCGCTGATGTCGCAAAATTATGAGAGAACTCACCAACCCTGGGTATACCTACAAGGTTCACAAGATTGGGAAATGTTTCTTCGTGGAACAATTGTGCTGGTATTACTCCTCCTTGTATCATCTGTAATAATCGTGCAAAATATTGTTAATAAGTACAGCCTTAAATTAGAAAATTAATGTGAATAATATATAGGTACAGTATCTACAATAATATATGTAATAGCTATAAATAGCATAAATAAACGGTGTACGATCTTACAATAATTATTGATTATAATAATCTTTTTCTATTTAACAGAATTTTATAATGAATGTAATTAATACAAAGCTATTATTATTTACAATAACACAATTTCACACGTTGTCAATTGAATTTAAATATATTATTAGAATTTATATATAAGTTTATTAATTTAATTTGCAATTAGTTTGTATATTTTAAAACATTGTTATTAGACGTAGTATAAATTTACGTACATTTGCAGAAACGAGCGTCAGGAAGATCGCAGAAATGACGTGACTTTGAGCCATGATGAGAAATTAAACTCAAGTAACGTCTTGTGTAAATGCAAAACGTACGACTTCAGTACTTGTACTGAATTGTTAATTGCACGAAACTAATTTTTTTTCGTTCGAGAATGTCCTTTTATATGCGGAGGTTGTGTATTCCTTTGTGCAAAATCCGTATCCCGAAGTATCTTTAAACATTGATATGTCTCGTCTCGGTTTATCGGTTTCAGGTACTTCGCACGATTATGATTGCAATGAACAGGCGATAACGTAAGCAAAATGGTCTTAATCGGTCTCGCGTGCGATGATCTCACGTTTCGACGTGTCCTTGAAATGGATTTATATAAACGAAATATCGAGTCGAATTAAAATAAGTTGGTATATATGTAAAGTAAAAGCCATATGCGAGAAAAATAAAAATTGTAAAAGATTGGAAGGATTCAAATATTTAATGTACATCATAATTATCATTATAATAAATAATGTCGTACATAATTATTATATTTAATACAGTTATTAATCCATTTCAGAAAATGTATGGAGTAAAATGATTATAACAAATTATTCAATAAATAATTGTAGACGATGTTATGTAATAAAAAATGCGAACATAATAACTTTACTAAATAATTCTTCTATTTTTGAAAGCACATGAAGTAGAGTCTATAGAATTTTGATACATATACCCTTCTAGAGCGCATAACATTCGGAGGTGCTCGGTTATTGCAAATTTTAATTAGAACAATATTGATAATCTTCCTCTCTCTCTCTCTCTCTCTCTCTCTCTCTTTCTATCTCTCTTTCTCTTTTTTTCTTTCGTTCTCTCTGTATTGCTACAAACTTGCATCACTGCTCACATTTCAATACGCTTATAAAGAGAGAAAGAATATTTCTCCTTTTTCATCGAATCCTAATTTGAAAATATTGAGAAATATCATACATATATGTGTAACAGCGCATTAAAAGTGTTTTTTATCATATCATTACAGAGTTAATTATCATCCAGTAATGGATTCGCATATTATTTTAATAAAAATTGCTAATTACAGAAAGATAGCTGAATATTATTTTATGCAAAAACAGTTATGACTGCAGTAAATACCACATTTAATTACTAAGATATTTAATATTGCAAATTAAGAAAATGTAAAAAATAGTGTCCAGAATAATATATTAAGGAAAAATTGATCAATTTAATTGATTAATTTAATTACATTTTTTAACGTTTTATTACAATATCGTACTACAGCTTTTTGCCAGTGCTATTTTATATGTCATAATATATTATTCTTCTTACGTATTATACATGGAAAATTACGTCACTATAAAAAATTATAAATAGTACTTAATTTATTGAAAATGACGACAGAATTCGACGATCTACACAGTCAGTTAATTTTCACAATGATATGAATATGTGAGAGTCCACATGAACGAGACTTGCATTATGCTACGTTGCATTACGGGATGTCAACACCGAATAACGAGAATTCTTTTATTCTCAAACTGTCTTTGTATCATAGTTATCGGGTATCTCAAAATCGCAATCGTGTGATAACGCGAGGAACGAAGGCAGTTAATGGAAAATGTGGAAAATGTCAAATTTGCAAAATTTGCGATAGATAGCCGAACGAAAATGACATGAATAACTTTTGCTGGAATCATTAATTTGGTATTAGCGATTTAATCGATCCATCCATATATTTTTATTGTTTCTGCTTCAAGAGAACTGTTTATGGTTATTCGCTATTGATAATCAGTTATTCGGAAAAACAATTCAATTCAATTTAATTGTAATTAAATTGCTCCTTTTGCGTGTTTGTGTAAAAAAAACATTAAAGGTATTAATTAATGTTATTAACAGTAGATATACTCGATAAAATTTAAATCAAGTAGAATAAATACTTTTAGATTTCAGTGCTTATTTATTTTCAGTCTATTAAATTCATCAATCGCATATAAATTTTTTGGATAGAAAATGTAAACGTTTCAAATTACTAATAATTTCATAATTATGTGAGTAAAATGAGAAATATGGATTTGCTGATAATAATTTAGAATATTTAGATTAATTTTGAAGCACCGATAAATAACGGAATATTACTCGATCGTCGTTCAATTTAAACATGTTTACTTTCCGCCAATATTTTGGAACATCCTGTCGATATATAAATATTGCATATTGATAAAACGTTCACGTGGATGTTGCGCATTCGTGATTTTTGATCTTGCTTACAGCGGAGGCACGTAAAGCTAACGAGCAATTCTGTAGTTACACATCGGCGTATTTTTCTCGGTGCACGTACGCTCAACCGAGACAACAAACCGCGCGGGGGTAACAATGAAATACAATTAACCAGACAATTTTACGCGGATGCAGAGAAAAACAGGAGAGATACTTCCCACTGGTAATCCTCATAATGGCATAACGCAATGGACCTGATGCACTTTGCTCTAATGCACTCAGCATTGCAGCCGTCAACAATGTACGGGATGGAACGCTTGAAATTAATATCCTCGTTCCAGGATATCGCCGGAAATTCTGACGGACAATAATGAGCTGCTAAAATTCACGTATACATATTTTTTTATATTTCCAGTTTCTACTAAGACAATTCGTTCTATTTTGCTTACTCTTATAATTCAAATAATAGCATAATAATTGATAAACAATGTATAATTAAAAATGTGCATATTATCGCAAGACGTACGTGTATCTACTGTATTCAATTTGTAATGAGAAACGTTTGAGAATTCGAGAATCCACTTATAAAATCTGAATTTAAGATAGGCTGCATGCGCGATTGCATGTTCTCTTAAACAAAACCTCCCGCGAGATAACGGTGTATCGCGGTCACGAAGCGAAGGAGGATCGCAAGCATTCGAGGCGTTCGTGAGTTCTCCTGCAGCGACCGGCATCACTGATAACGTCTTTAACTGCATGCTGATAAGCCCGACAACTTAAACTTGGGCGTCAAACGAATGCCTGAATTTATCCGTTTACACCTCGTTAAAAAGAGGATCTTTCTATAATACGCAAACAATGACACGAAAGATTACGTCGATTCCCCGCTTCGATATCGGAGATTCCCGGAAATAGAATAAGAAGAAGAAAAAGTTCCGTAACAATTAAGATGAAAAAAATTTCGCCACGAAATGATTTAATCTTGATTCACGGTGATATCTGCGAGCGAATAATTTTTTATCATAATTACTCGCTTAAATGGTTGTACAGAAACTCAACAGAAAGATAGAGTTTCGAAAGCAAATACGTACATATTATTATGAATCCAGATATTTTCTAGAAAGTAATTAATTATTCGTCCGAATTATTATCAAGATTTATTATCAAAACGTAAAATTACATGTGTTAATTAGAGTTGAATATTCACTTCGGGACTTAATCTCGACGGTAATATTAACTTTAATATTAAATCAACTACCCTCCAAGGAGCTTATATTCGTCGAGAGACTCTTTTAATGTTTGCCTTTTCGTTACGCCATTGCGAGAGATATAGGGAGAATTTAAGGAAGATCCTAATCTGACGGCAAAGGACGGTGCCAGACGAAGATTAATGGTCCCATGATACCGGATCTTGCCAGGCTTCTTCATAAAATTTGTACGAAACTTGCGATCATATTTTTCAACTACAAAAAATATCTCGAATGTTGAAATATTGCAGAATGTTCACAGTATTGAGAACCATTCAGAAATCTCTTGAGCGACAATCTTCTGAGATGCGTTAAAATATTCGTGTGCGTATAGAGCTTCAATATTGCTTAATGTTATATATGTATAGTGCTGATATTTTATTCTTGTAGTTTCAAAAGTTGTTGCGTATTTTCCGCGTGACGTAGAATTTGTGAGTTTTTGTTTTTACTTGAAATAAATAAATTTTATTGTCTCTTTCTACAGCGGTACACAAGGCGCACACGAAGCATTCTAATGGTCACCCTTTGTCTGTCGAAAACTGAGACTAAATTGAAAAGAATGGTAGCCATTTGGACATCAAAATGTCGATAGTTACAGAGTTATTTCACATCGAGAATTTATCTCTGAAAAAAGATTTATTGTGGACAAACTTCAGAAGTGGAAACACGTAACCAAAGTTTAATTGTAATTAATTTTAAGGAGATTATGTAAAAAATCGTTACTTAAGACTTCATGTAATTTATAATAACTGTAGAAATTCAAAGATTTATGAATTAACACATTCTTACGTGTGTTAGAATTCATACAAACGTAAAACATGTGTAATATATGTAAATAAAATAAATATAATAAAATCTATAGCCTATTACTTTACGTAGAAATCTTCTAAAATACAACCTAAAATACAAAATAATGAATTGACGTATAGAATAATAATATCTCAGTAAACGCTAGCGGATACTGATGCTAAATCCAGTTAATTATTAAAGTTACGTAAACGGAAATACATATGAGACAATTATCTCTACATGTGTATATAAAATATATTTAATAATTTCTTAATATTGCCATATCTTATATGCTACTTGTTTGGCTATTTGTTTTTTTAAAAGACTAAGGATTGTTATAATAATTAAACATAATAGATACTAGGGATGTAAAGAATTCTTTGGAAATAAGCCATGTAAACAAGTTTAATATACATACGTATAGATTAACTTATAGATATAAAATATGGATTAACACACACACACACACACACACACACACACACACACACATTTTATTATCATCTTATCGATCTCAAGAGGTCGACCATTGGTTTTCCATCTATTCTCGTTACGATCACGTCCGTTTTCCTACCGCCCCTGTAATCTGCTTCTCGCATACATAACGCGTCGCCCGAGGCCATTATCAAACAGATATCAATTTTAAATTTGATCTTTGTGACGCGCAGAGTCACTTTTCACTGTCAGATTTATGGTCCGTTGAGAAAAAACTGTGACATCTACGTGAATTCGTGTGAAATTGGTTTCATAATAAAATATTTTTATTATAAGATAAATCATGCAGATCAAAAATGTGACGATATAATATTTGATTGAATAAAAAATAAAATTAAGCACTAGACCACGTACTACGACAAATTATACAATTTTAGACAAATATTCCAAGTACATTTTAAAAAGCGAGTGACAAAGCGTAACGTTTTATTATATAACATTGAGTCATTAGTCATTCCGAGAGCGATAAAGCGCGATGACGATTATTATTACGAACGAATAATTTATTATACACGTTCGCATACCATAATTCAGCAAATAAAACGCACTGCGTTCCGCCTAACTTTGTCATCACTATAGCTAATTACTTGCACTTAACTGCTTCTTAACCAGTCGGTTATCGTTTGGCGACTGTTTTACGCGATCACCGCCATTATTACCGTCTGCAACTGTAGGCAATCGCCTCCGAATGTCCCTCGAAACGCGACAATAATAATCTAACAATAAGCCAATTTAATGCTAAAGGTGAAACAATAATGAAGACGTAGTCTCCATTAGTGCTGATCTACAACCTTGCTTTAAAGGGTATTTAAGCTCTAAGCTGTGAGAAATTGACCAATCACGTCGAGTATTCTCTTTATATTTTATTGTGATTGGTCAATTTCTTACGGCTTAGAGCTTAAATATCCTTTAAAGCAAGGTTGTAGACCAACACTTACGAAACCGCCAATAAATTTTACAACTGTTTCTGGAGTACTACAACTCCTACATCTGGCCTGCGATAAGATATTTAAAGGAAAGGATTTCGACTTATTCGAAATTAACGCGGAATATTCCTAATAATATATAGAATTAATGCAATATTATGGTATATTTGTTTTATTGGAAGCAAAGTAATAACCGAGTTCGAATAGTGAGGTTAGTCGATCGAATAGTAAAAAGGATACGTAATAATATTCTTGCAAGCTAGATGTATAGACAAAGAGTGGATATAACATTATTTTTCAGACACTGTTATATCCGACACAGAACTAGATTTATTTTTTAATTTTTATTCTTATTATGATAAATTGTACGTTATTTATACTTTTTACGATCTATTGTTTATATATAGTTTGTATATGTAAATGCATTCTTAGACAATTCTTCAACGACATGTATCTTATTTATATAATTACAATTTAATAATAGTCTTATGTGTGTAAAATAAAATAAAATTTAAAACAATATTATGCTGATAGATCTTTTATTTTATTTAGCAGTTAGCCCACCACCAACTAAAGTTATATCCAAACATGATATATTTATAAGTGCATAGAAAATATCATATTTTATAATTAAAGATTAATGCAGGTGTTCATAAAACTCAAGCAAGAGAAGAATAGACGCAAGACGTAACGTTGTCTTAGTTCCAGAGTCCAAGTTAGAATAGCCTGCCCAGTAATTATTTCTCGGTGTTAGCTCAGTCCAAATGCTATTAATTTTTGCCCCTAAAGAAGCCTTACTGATCTTTGGTGGCCTTATCATTTTGCGCGGAGAGTGACCTTTTTTGCAATGTAAAAGCTACAAAATAAATCGGTATTAACAATGAGTGCATTTCTTATTGTAAAAATATGATATTTATTAGGTATTATAGCGTAAAAATGCGCGCGTACGTACTAAATAGCAAAAAAATTGAAAAAGAATTCTTTTTGAATTTTCGAATTATAAAGTAAATTCTTTTTCCATATCATTTCTGCTTTAAAAGCACTCTTAGGAGTTTAAAAGAAATTTATTTTTATGTTCTTGAGTTTTTCTTTCTTTGTTTTTCTTTGATCTTTTTTTGGCTAAAAACCTATAATAGCAAAAAATACAGTGAAAGAACTCTAATTTTTTCAGAAATAAATATTTTATTGAGCAAACTAAATTGAATATTATATAGTATAATATTATTTCTTACTAAGACATTATAAAGTTATTAAAAATTTTATATTTATACAAATATTTTAGAATATAATTAACTTTTTAAAATATTATTTAATTTTTATAATTTTGTTTCCATTTTTTTTTATTAACTATATCTATTTTCAGAAATTTCTATCAATATTTCTTTGACAAAACATTTTTAAGTAATATTTTTATTTTTAAATCATAATATAGATGATGATGGCAAATAGGAATATTCATGATACATCGTGATCTTGTTTTTGCATGACTATAATTTCCACCATGCATTTTCAACGATCTTCCACAAGATTGAAAACTGCATCGTTAACTTTTCATTACCACACAAATATAATATAAATCTATAGGATAGATATCAATAAAATTTGATTTTATTTATCGTCGTCGATTAGAAGTATCTGATGAGCACTGCTGAGTGTTCTTTTCTATATTTTTAATTTAATATTATACATCAATACAAATTTGTTAAAAGAATGAGCAATACTAGCAGGTGCAACACTGTTTTGTATTAATTGAATCAAGTATTTTCTAACTATTTTCCTACTACATAGATTTTCACAGTTATAATAACAATCGTCTCGGTCAGTCTAGAACGTCAATGTCGCTTTGTCGCTTGGATTCTCGGACATAATGATGCAATAGTCCTCGAATCCTATAGGAAATGGCATAACCGTTGCAGGATCTGTTGCACCTGCGGCTGCAGTTGTACCAATATCAGCCTTCATGGCCGTTGTTGGACTAGCGTTCTATGATCATAATTGGCTGTGAGTTTCATAGCTATTGTTGGGCCTGTTGCAAGGAGCTCTTGGAGCTGCGATTGATTCTCCTTGCAGCTGCTGTCGGGCTATCTGCAAATTACACGGGCCATAATTCGAATCGTTAAGTATTCTGCAGGAGAAGTAACTCTTGTTGCAGATAACGGTTTTTGGTAATTCCAAGTATTATTAAATTGTAATTACATAAATGAGATGCGTGTCACTGAAGAATGTTATTAAAGTTTGACTGAATATTTTATTTTTTTTATTTTCTTTTATTTCTGTTTTTTTTTTTTTTCTATTATTTTCTATTTTTTTTCATGTGTTTCTAATAGTTAGAACAGAATTTATTTTTTTTTTCCTCTCGTTAGTCTATACATAGTCTTGCGTATTCTAGTATATTAAGCGCGTTTGTTTCTAACCATTACAAGTCATAACGGAAACGTTTGCCAATTAGGATAGTGCGCAATCTCTTCCTTGATTCGATTGTCGGGCGATCGATTAGCGATCGAACGGAGAGAAGTCTTTTTGTCTCTTTTTCGAGAACTTTCGAAGAAAATTCAAAACGAAGAAAGTGTTAGCGAGATTGTAAGTACGAATTCAAAGACAGTGAAGGGAAGTACGAATTCAATTCTATATCCGTACAAGACTGTACCTCTTGTGTCAGTCTCCCCGTTACTCGAGAGTGTGACTAAAATATTCACGTTAACGTTTACTTTAACGTTTAACGTTCACTTTTTCACGCCAACGTTTTGCGACCGGGATGTCAGCCAGCGGTGGAGTTTCTGCTCTACATTGAATGCATTGAATCCGGTGATCATATGTGGTCAGCTTTGGCAGAAAAAGAACTCAGACGGTGTATTGCGCTAGAAAAGAAAATAAATTAGTCTTGACAATGCTTCTCGTCTAAGTCGGTGCTTTGCCCTTGTCCTTATCCGCTGTTTATTTTTCTTGCTTTCTTTCCTGAATCGTAACTAACAATAAGTCAAAGATATCCCTTCTTCTTTTTCTTGCTCCCTCACTCTCGCTCTAACAACAAGTCCCGCGCATATAATTCGCTCCCGCAATCGATATAGTTCTCGCTCTCTTTGAATGATACTATATAGCTATTCGGTTCGCCACAAGATCAAAATCGTGAGTGAACAAATGTATAAAAATATATTCACATATATGCGATACAAATTATAATATAAATATAATATAATATAAACTATAGAGATTGTAAGATATAATTAACAGTTGATTTTAGTACAGTTTATATCTTAATAAAAGTAAGAATTAGAAAATAAATCTAGATCTGTGTCGGATATAAAAGTTCCTAAAAAATACCGTAATATCCACTATTTGTTCTTTACATCTAGACTACAAGAATATTCGATCGACTCATTTCAATATTTAAATTTTATTTTTATAATGTACATTACTTTGTTTCCAATTAAATTAATTTACATAATATTAATACATAATGTTACATAAATAATTATGTTATATTTTTAGCAATGTTCCGTGTTAATTTCGAATAATTTGAGGTCTTCCTCAAATACCTTATTGTCTTTCCTTCAATACCTTATAGCAGATTGGATGCAGGAATTACATACCTGTAACGTACTTCAGGTACTTTACTGCTGTAAAATTTATCGGCAGAAGATTACGCCCACAACATTGTTTCGCCTTTATCTTTAAATTGACTTATTGATAGCTTAGTGCTGCGTTTCGAGGGACATTTAGCGAGAGGCAATCGCCTACAATTGCAGACGATAATAATGGCGGTAAACGGATGCCAAACGATAAGCTGCCAAACGATAAGCCACTGTTTAAGTAGCAGTTAAATACAGGTAATTAGCTATGATAATGACTAACACATGCGCAACACGGCACGTTTTATTTGGTAAATCATGCAAACGTGTGTCTAATTATTCGCTCGTAATAATGTTCGACATTGAACTTTATCGCTCGCGGAATAAGTAATGACTCAGTGTCATGTAACAGAACCTTAAGACTTGTCACGGGCTATCAAAATTTTTCCAAATGTTTGTTTAAAATTATATTATTTGCTGTGATAACACGCGGCATCGTATATATCATTTTATTACTTATTTAATCAATTATTATATCTTCGAGATCTTACTTAATTAGACCTTAATTATATTTTAATAAATGTAAGAACTAAAAACAGTAATAAAAACTTAATGATGCAGCATTCAATCTCGTAGAAGTTTGTCGAAAATTGGGTGGAAATTAATTATGCAAAAGCGAGATCACAATGCTTCATGAAAGAAGCTCGAATTTGCTATTATTATCTCCAGTACTATTATCATCTCGAAATAGAAATATCTATACTTAAAATGATTTTATCAAAAAGAAAATTAGATAAAAATTTCTAAAAATAACTAAAGTTAACAAAAAGATTAACAAAAATTATTCAAATTTAATAATATTTTAAAATTTTGATTATGTTCAAAAATGATACATTATCCAGATGAGCCGAAATATACCTATGATTGACCCTATTTCGATCCTATTTTATGCTAGATTGAAGAGTAATAGCATTGTATCTAGAAGTCTTTTCTGTGGGTGTACGTTTCACGGTGATAAATCTATAGATAGATTGAGCTGGATACCGCCCAAAAAGTCTTCTTACGTAAAAGCTCGGTAGGTTCGCGCGACATTTCATAAGACATCTTTGTTCGACAATTTCTCGCAGTTTTTCCTGGTGGGATCGACGTCACACCCATTCTTTTCATTCCTTTTTTTATGTGAAAAGCGCTCCACAAATTAAATCGTAGGATTTATTTATCTCTTTATTCATCTCATTTTAGAGAACTCAAAATGTAGGATTGACTTTAATAAAATATCTTTTTTATGAAATGTACATATAGGGTGTACGACAAGTCACCGATCAACCAAAAGGTGAAAGTGGATTGAGTCAAATTGAAAAGAAAAATGCGATCTACTTATTTTGACAAATTTGCAATATAGTTATTGAGTAATTAATTAAAACGTCTGAGCGAATGAGCGAATAAGCATATAAAATGGCTTGATTGTTAGATCTCTTAGCAATGGTGAGCATCATCTGAGCGAGAGATGTATCATAGTTTCTTGACGTGCTGCGGTCGTGTCATATGCGTCGCTCACCGCTTGCCATTTCTCCAACCTACCGCTTTTGATACGCTCATTCACTCAAACGTTTTAATTAATTATTTAACTATTGCGAATTTTGCAAAATGGCAACATGACTTTTCTTTTCAGTTTAATCCAATCTATTATTTTTACTCTTCGGTTGGTCAGTGTCTTTTCGAATACTGTTATATACGTAATAAATTGAATTTTAAATTACATAAAATTAAGTTTATAGCATTTATATAATAGCATATATAAAATACATTGTATGTTTCTCGATAAAGTACAGCTGTACATTGTATCAATAGTAAAATCGTCTGAATAGTTATCTGAATAGAAAAGTTCAACAAAGCAAGTTTCGTAAATTTGCAAATGCAAAAGTTCCACAGATCTTAGAAATTGCAGACTTGCATTCAGCATAGCCAAAGTAAAAAATTCTCGATATGGTTCAGTTCACAAATGTAGACGGGGTAAATGTACAATGTACATATATACATATATAAAAGCACACATATTAAAAAATTCTTGTTTGAATAAATCATTATCTTAATTTTATATGAAATACATCGGCATTTTCCTCATTTTCCCGAGTTGTTTTGCTGCAAATATATAACAGTAATATAAAATTCTTACGATGACTATATATATATACATATAAGAAGAAGTTGAGGCTGTCATGTCTGATGATAATAAATTTCTCTCCGCGTGTTTGGCGGGTCACGGACGTTTTTCACTGTCGACGCGTATGACCGCATTCAAAGTTCTCCATAGCGTCCAGAGAGGAGTGCAATTCTCCGTCTCGCACTGTCGATGCGAGTGCGCCGACGAATTATTTCTCCGGGATAAGGTCGGGTTTTCTGCTTGGGGCTCGATGCCATTAGTAATGGTTTTAATTTGTGCGGCTGAAACTTCACCCTCCGACGCCGGCCTCCACGATCGGCGCGAAATCGATGACGAACGAGTTAGAAACGACCGCCAACGCTCGGAAATGGATTCTCCGGGGAAAATGGTATGTACCAGATCGGATCGTTCTCACAGAAGTTGCTGGAAATCGAAGAGACTTTTGTGTTGTCACCGTGCGGTATGATTGTAGGTTCTTTTGAGCGCAATTAATTATTTGACCCACATACTGTGTGTATTTTATTTCTAGATACTGGCTAACGAGTATCATTAAAGCTATATTAAAACAATTCTTCGCAAATTTAAGAGAAAATGCTTTCCAGTCGAATCCTAAAGCAATTCATGAGGGTTAAAAGCAATTAACTACTGCTAAAGAAAAGCTAGCTTTGTTCTTAGTTGAATTCACTTAAACAATAAAAAACAATTCAAAAATGAATTACTTATAGGATATTACAATAAGATTTCAAGAAAGTGACAGAGGCAATGGAAACACAATAATTCTTGTTTTTTTTTTTAATTATAATTGCCAGTAAATATATATTATACTTATGTGTGTGTAATCGCCAACGTGTAAACGCTGAATCTATATTATGCGATCGGAAAAATCTATATTCTCTTTCAATACCTGCATATTTCAATAACATCGACTTATTTAAGAAGAACAATGGCTTATTCCTAGAGAAGCGTACTTCTTTCTCTAAAAGATACGTTGTATATAGCGTCTCGCTCCATGAAAGAATGTATTTTACTAAAAATATACTTGGCGCGAGACATTATCGCTTTTTTGATAAAACGAATATGTGTCGTGTAAAAAAAACGAAAAAAAAATTTAAAAAACACAATATTAGCAACATTGAGTATACTGCCATCCTCCGGATGCGTAAGCAACTATTGCGCCATGTTCCACTGCAACTCCAGCCAAACCACTTGGAAACTCGATTTCAATCCATCATGGGGTTCGTGTCTCGGCTAACTCATGCTTTAGTGCAATTATTTTTTTTTATCTGTTGCTGTTTAAACAACAGCTGTTTCATTTGCATATTTGATCATGTTTTTTGATCGTGTTTAAATTAGTGCTACAATCTCGCAACATGTGCTTTGCGACAGGTCCCTACTTAACAATCTCGTGCAGATAGCGTAAATATTACAACAATATGCTTCAGTTTGTAGAACCTAATTAAACAAACAGAACAAAACGGAATCAAGAAGCAATTTAGCATCTTACTCGATATTTTTTTTTAAGTATCTTTATTGCAAAAATAAGCTTTCATACTTTTATTTTGTTTCGATGAGTTGCTTAATACTTTAAGTAGAATAAGATAGCAAAAATTATGATAAATTAAAGTAACTATATTCTTGTATTTCTATTGCATTTGTTATTACGTTTTAGTTTGAGCAGTTTCAACTTTTGCTTAATCTTTCTTTAGTAAAGGTACCTTATCTTTCGTTAAACGTTGTGCGTTACATTCATAAAAGTTGTTATCGCTAATGTTTCAACTTTCCAAAATCACCATTTATATATGAAAGAAATAGAGTGCACGTCTGGGAACATGAAATTTATAATGAAAAGAAGTTTATAAAGCGGCACGGAGCAACGATCCCCGTTCGTCGCCAGCAAAATTGCCATAAAAGTCTTTTAAGTTTACGGCGCGTGTAGCCGTGCATGAGAAGCATGAAAGAGCTACTAAAACAGGTAGTAGCTGGTAGAACTTAATATGGCGACCTCCAACCCCTTTACTCCTTCCTACGATGCAACTTCGTTTCGTAACTTTTTTTTCTAAGCGATGGGAGTAATGCGTCAAAATAAGATATTTTATCTACATTTTACTGCAATACAAAAATCACTTTAGTCAATAAAATTTTTACGTTACATGAAGAAACATATAAATCAATGCATAAAGATCGTTACATCGATTACTCGAGTCTTTTGAATTAAAATTGATTAATATTGCACATTATCGCGCAGAGTTTTTTTCGATAATAAATTCTTCGAAAATAACGAAGTTTTAATGCTAAGAAATAATCGCATCACCAAAGAAAAGAAAGAACAATTTAGCTATTACTGTATTTAATGCTATTATAATACTTTTTATTCAGAAATAATGTGAGAGAATATCAGATATTAATGCTGTTAAAATGCTGCTGCTTATTTATACGGCAACAATTACAATGTGTTTCATTAAAAGAAGTGAAATAAAATAAAAAAAAGTGAATAAGATTTAAATATTGTGATAAATGTATCTAAATATATACATATATAAATATAGATGGCAAAACGGCATTGCATTTGAAGCGCCTCGCTCTGAAACGAAGCGACGGAGCATTTAAAACTCCTTGCTCCGAAAGGAGACGGCAAAGCGCGCGCTAATCGTTCCCGCATGGTCTTTTCGAACGAGCACGTGGACCGGCGCAAGCGTGATTGGCCGGCGAGCACGTGGCCGCTCGGCGAGAATCGGAGCTCGGGCGTGTTCGGCTGGCGTCGCGAGTCGACGACCGAACGACAAGTGCGGCAGTCGCGCGCCGGCCTCTGTCACGATAGGATGTGTATGTTTACGTTACCGCGATGATAACGGCCCGCATATCACGTATGAAGGTTATGCACGTCGCGAGGACAACACACATTCTTACGCGCTGGTATTCTTAAAAGGCCAACGCTCTCCGCATGTCTCCGCGCCCCCCTTCCGAGACATCGTCGCAACGATACTCCGAGGGTTCCATGAAGTTTCGCCGCACCGCCTGACGTATGCGACAGCTGCGATGAAAAACGCGGTAAGTGAATGCCATTCCAATTATTTGGCCGCTTGAATATGAATAGAAAACTTTTTAAAAGAAACAGTAAAGACAAAAAACGCGTATTATAATTCAATGTATATTTCTTATATGATCAGAACAAATTCAATTATCGAGGTTCATGCTTTACTTGAAGCTTACTATAGTATGTATCCGATATGAATATTCTGAATTAACTTAATTTGACTGTAATCTCTAAAAGTTGAAAATTAACGAAATTAAATATTAAATGGATACACAAGCAAATTTATATTTTTATCGTAAATTGGATAGAATCTTGTTTAATTCTTTGCCATTTTAATTAAAATACTACATACTTTGATATTAAAATTCTGACATTTTTGTTATTTCGTATTTTTTATTAAGATTAATTTTATACAGAAATTGCGTTATATCTCTTGTCTATTAATACCGAAATATTTTGAAATTATTGCGAAAACAATGTTATTCTTTATTGTTATTTTTCTAACTTTCTGCGACATCCTCGCGGGGATGTGATTGCTGAAAACAATATACATAACTCATTTATTCCAATTTGGTAAGCGAGTTCCGTGTCACGATGCGGTCCTGCTCGGTTCGTTGGCAAAATCGATAACTACTTCTACCTCTCGAACCGAGACGAATTGTTCTGTTAGTTTGGAGTCACTGTCTGCAGTGTCTGCCATTGAGTGACTTGTCAACCGAACAAGTCTCTCGATAACTCCTCTTTCCTTTTTTTTTTACAATTTATAACTAATATATAAAACTGTATTAATGTACAACTATATACTTTAATTTATTTCACCATTTTACGTAAAATATCATGATTAATCAATGATTATATCAACGAAAACACAACCATCGCAATCAAACAATATTAATATAAATTGGATATTGATTATATCGGATAAACAAATATGTAACGACGTACCATTTGATAGTTATATTTGCTTATATTGGTCATAACGTTACGCAATGGTAACGCAATACTGGCAATTGCGTTAAAAACGATCGGTTCTTACAATTTCAATTATATTGATTATACATTGTCTAGTCGGTTATGTCGCAATCAACTGTAATAGAAATTAACGTAATATATCCTCTTTTCAGTCTAATTACTTTATCATATAAATTATAAGAGCAAATTGAAAATTACAGCTACGTAGATATAATTGAGTCAGAATGATTGATTCACACCGAATTTAAATACCGCATTTTCGATTGCTTTAATTAGATTCTGTACTTATTAAATTATATGCGTCGGATTACTTAATTGTTCACTGCAATTTTTAATAAATTAAAATTCTATTTTAACATCGTTATAGAAGTAATAATGAGCGAGCAGAAGCGAAGCAGCTTTTACATTATTAATTTCTTTTTGACTTTTATTAACGAACGAGATCGTGTATTATTTCATGCATAATATATATCGATTCTATCACCGCAAAATTAACTGCATAAGTTTAATCGTCCTTCTTTCGAGTTGGTTAATAGTGTCGAAAAGCGAAATATATAAACAATAAAAGATTATGTACATAATCAGCAGTAAACAACAACGTTATGTTATATTTTTATTATTTATTATAATTTATTATAATTTGTTATAGTAATACTGTTATATAATAAAATTTTGACAGCAAAATTATTATTATTATTATAAATATTACATGTCGCGTATTATGCCCATGCATAATTATACAAATATATCATGTTTGTTAATTGAAACCATTGTGATTACCTCAAAGCAACATGCACATAATTAAATCATTTGTACAGTCAATCTATGTTGAGTATCTCAAGTGGCTTAATTAATATTGGGAACATTTAAGCTAAAAAGGAATCGAATTTTATTATATATATGACAAATCAAGTATCTATTTAATTAATTCTATTCATTTATTTTGGCTAAAGAGGAATTTTCTTTCGTATATAGCAATTTAACATTATTTTTGAAATGCTAGTCGCAGACTGTAATAAATGGTATCTGAACTATTTTAAAAGAGTTGTCAACATCTATATACATACACGCAATAAATATCGATTGTTTTTACTCCATTCCGCTAAGTAAAGTAACAGTCTATTTTTCACGACATTCGTACAAACGAGTGGATTAAAGTGGAGTACGCTTTTGTACCAGCTTCGTCCATTCGTTGATAGTAGTACGGATGATTAAATTTTATTGCATATAGCGCCGCGAAATGATCGTACGAAGTTACGATATCGATATCCGCCAATATTAAGCGTCGCCGCGTCGGAAAATCGAAGGAAAGGGTGCGATGTAAATGGAGAAACCGAGAAACAGGAGAGAGGAACAAAGGGTGCACTTTATTCGAGTTTCCGTCGTGTCACAGAGACGAGATTGCGTTGCTTTAAAATTCGAGGAATCACATGCGAATTTCGCGCACTAAATTTTCAAGCACGATCACATATCTTCTATGAACGATATGTCGACGACGTTCTTTTCTTGTCGAATATGTTGAGAGAAAAAAAATTTGGTATGAAAAGGACGATTTTAGCGATTAGTAAGAGTCAGTTATCCACGAAATCTCCTATAAAACTCGCCCCGCACTCCGCTGACAAAGTATGCGAAACATTTCAAATCCGAGGTAGATCCGACGGAACATGACAATGTTCGCCTATTGCCGAGATCGAAAATCGATTGATCTAAATTCGCCGTAAAACGGCACGAGGAAGTGATTAAAGAAAAAGGAAAAAAAAGAGGATACGGCGCCTCTTAGTAAGCAGTTTCTCCATTCTCTCGTATAATCCACATATCGAAGGCGAGGAAAATGACCGTGTTAACGAGAATTCCCATAACGTAAATTCACCGAGCACGAGTCGCTCTCCTTCTATTTTCCTCCCAGGGAGTCGGCACGACACGATATCGCGAAGATGTTTTAGGACGACCGTAAATTACCGATGGTGGCGGGCGGCCAGACGTGGTAAGAGAAAGGGGAGCAGAAAGAAATATATATTTAAAGCACTGTCTCTCTCTCTCCCTCTCCCTCCACCCCCTCTCTCTCTCTCTCTCTCTTTCTCTGCTGACTGCGTTGTCCCGCCTCTCGCTAACCCTCCTCTCATCGCCTTCATTTTCATCCCTTTTGCGCGCACACTCGCATGCCGCTTTTTATTCTATGCTATTAAGGCGTCTCTATGGCCGCGACGAATTATCGTCGAATAAAGCGGCGCGATTAAGGCAACCTGGATGCGACGTAGAGCCAATCTTTCTAAATTCTCGGAAGATTTTGACTTAACAGCCCTCTCATTCTCCCTTCGGAAGAACCTTCTATGAGACGACGCGGAACTGACAGAGAGAACTAGATAAATCTTCATTCCAGATGTTCGCGGTCTTTCACCTCCTCCGACGTGCTAATTGCGAGATTACAAATAATATGTCGCGATTTCCTCGCGAGGAAAGTGAATTAATTTCCTCGACGCTTTAATCACGATAACGTTAATCTCTTACTTTGAATTCGTTATGTCTCTTACGCGCGTATTAGACGTAAAAGAAATTCTTTCACGGCTCTATTTTTCTTGACTCGTATAAACTTTAAGTAATAGCAAAAAATGTCAATGAGACAGAAATATCTAATGAAATGAATAAAAAAAATTTAGAAAAATAGGAATAGTAGGTGTAATAATTTTAAATTAATTACATCTTGAAAAAAATCGTATTTTTAATTACACTGATTTAATTGGTCAAAAAAATTATTTATTGCAACATATATAGTTGTATTTTCAATAGGATTATTATTAACCTTAGAATGCCTTTTTTCCCGCGACATTGTACAACGGAGCGCGCCTCTAATAAGAGTCACAAAATTACTCGGGTCGGAATTCCACACCGGAAAATGGAAGTAAGAAACACGTTCGCCCTCTCTTCAATAATAGAGCCGAGTGAAAGAATTATTGTATGAGAATATTCGCAAGAAAGTCGCCAGACAGTCTACGAGATATTCTCCTCGCAGACGAATGCGCGACATCGCGAATTGAAAATCGCGTGCCCATTGTTTCTTCTAAAACCACCGCCGACGACAACGATGTCTACGGAGGAAGTCGCGCGCGAGAAGTTTCGCAAACTGTTCCTCGTTTCGCAAAGAAATCATGACATTGAATTAAAACCAAATAATACCGGTGGTTTCTGCCAACGGGCGCACCACCGGCGACAAAACGCCGTGGTTATTTCGTAATTTTATCGATTTACGAGACAGCATCGGCAAGCAAGAAACGCGTCGAGTAAGAACAGAATGCAAAGTTTGCCGAGTAAATCACTTGGTTTCGTTCGTTCGTGAAGCATAGAAGATGCATATGAAGATGGAGGATAGGTAATTTAATTAACGTAAATTGAAAATCGGTTCTAACAAGCTTTTAGATCGCGAGATCGATTAAACTGATTGGCGCTTCGATAGTATAAAAAAATAACTGTGCGGTAAATACATACATGTAATTACTTCTGACATCTTTTATTATATAATTTATGGCCAACCCAATAAATGTAATGTCATCGAATAAATTTGCTTTTTTCATAATACACTTTTATAATACGCTTTTCACTGATTTAATTAAACATGAAAGCATTGAACGCATATGTTATATGTAGCATGTTATATAAACGTGATATATTCAAAGTGGAACAAATATGTGTGTATTATTTTGCTGTTTTCATAAGCTTGTACATCATTATTATGAAACTTTATAAATGACACTCGTATTTCATGTGATCGTACATTGTAACACGCTGTTTACATGCTCTAATATCGTAACATAATGTATTAAATATACAGCCATTATTTGCAGATTATAGGTACTTAAAACAATTATAAACCTAACGTGTTATAAAACGTAAAATCAATTTTATCTTTTTAAGTACATTCGATTTTGCAATCGTTCGCATAATAAATATCAACAGTGTATTAACTTGAGCTTTCGATGTTATAAAACTCTCGCATATAAATTAATTCGTACAAATTACCGCCATTTAATGATCTAATTTATAAAATTCTTGGCAAAATAATGTAAAAGCTGCCAGTACATTTTCTCTCGCTATTCCTCCCTGCTCAAAATGTTGGGTCGCACGTGTGACGTTTGCTAGAAACGTGAAATTACACGAGTAGACATCTGCCTTCTAACCCTTTGGCCGAGCGCCACCGAAATTTGGAACATAAAATAGTATGAGTGACGGTAAGTTTTCTGCGTTACCACAGCGAATTCACTCGCATAACGTACAGGCGATGCGCAAATTTTTCGGGGGAGAATCGTTTGTGTCGAATTGAAATGTCACGCAGAAAAGCGTCTCAAAAAGCAATAACAGCCCGTCGAATCGAATTTCAAACGTTTATACACAAAACGATAAATTTTTACCTGTTTGCAAAATGCGTGGAAAATCTCTAGGCTTCCCTTTTCTGTACACATCGAGAAATGCATTCTGCGTTTGTGGTAGAACAGTGACCAGCCCTTATGAATTTTACGCCCAATGAAAGACAAACGCAGCGAATATATTCCTCCAGCCGGTTTCAACGCAAACTTTTAATTAACGTACCGGCAACAAGTTTATTTTTCTTCAAATAGAGTAACCTATGTTGTCCAAAGAATAAAGCTTTCATGTATTGTATATTTGTACGCACGAATTCAATTTTTAAAAGTCGTAAAGATTACTGATTAATAGCGTTGTAAGTGCCTCCGCACAATGAAAAATATAAGGAACAAGGAACTGATATTAGCTATTAGAAATAAGTAAATCAGGAAATATAAAGCTGGTGTAACATTAATACACGGCTTCCGATAGGTTAAAAATCTAATATTGTCTGTGTTATTCCCTGTTTCCGTTGCCTGTATTTTTCATCGTGCATCCAACTTGATTCTTGATTTTTTAGTCCTAATCGCTAATATAAGTTACTTGTTCCTTATATTTTTTATTGTGCGGAGGCCAAATCGAATGAGACAGTCGAGTGAGATAGTCGATATCGATATATCGACATGTCGCGGCGAGCGACGATCGGTAGCCACGTAGCGAGAGTAGGAGAGTAGAGATTAATATGGCGGACATGAAGAGGACGGCTGTTATCGTAAGACGGTGCAATAAGGGTAAAGTTTTATATATACAGCAAACGTTGTCGTCGGTCAAAGTTTCCACAATAGAATGACACGGGATCAAAAAATGATTCCAATTAATTAACGTTATTGGATTTTATATTAGTATAATATTAGTTTCCACCGCAGTGGCTGCGGTGTTTCACGTCAGCTCCGTTTGAATAATACATTAATATTTTATGTTTAGGTAAATGTGTACCTTGGAACGTCGAGTCCTATTCGCCACATAATTTGTGCGGTAGTATTTGTGTGAGGGGCCACCGAGAGGCCGCGGCCGGAGGGCTTCCGAGATGAGCTATGAATCTGGGCTGTCTGGTAGCCTCTATCTTTGTTCTTCAGCTGCCATCGATGCTCGACGCGCTACCTTCGGTCGTCAAAATTGGTGAGTTTGTATCGACAGTTCACACTTCGCGTTGATAGGTTTATCTTAATAAATCGCTCTTCGCACGATGACTTAAACGTGACGACTCAATAAAGTGACGAAAATACATTTATTTCTCCGAAATCGAAATGTTCTTTTCGCAATATTTACTTTTAAACGAACTATAAATATAAAAATGGGCAATGTCTCGTCTAACATAAATATGTTTGTGTAAATTTATCAAAATCAAACAATATTTTTCACAGTAATATTACAAATGCGTTAAGTGATTAATGTCAGCCATATATGTAGAACATACATATGTTAGAAAATTCAACCAATGGCACTATATTCGAGTCGGCTTTCTTAAAATTTTGAAATTCCGAAACAAGATTTATTTTCTAAGAAGGAGATTGTAAGCCTGCTGTCTAAGTATCTACATGCTGGAAAATACATGCCATTAAAACTGAATTTAAATTTTACTGCTAAAATAAAGCTGAATTTTAATTTTAAATTATCTTGAATATACACGTGATATTTTTTTATCATTACAAAAAGAACAAACGTTTTGCTTACGTGTTTTGATTGCATTTTTAATTGCAAATAAAAAATTATTCGTTTACCGTTCGTATAAACGACATTTTATCAAAATTGTAATATTATTTCTTACTTATTTTATGATGGAATCAGTTTATATCAAGCGAGGAAAAGTTTGTCAAGCATGGGTCGAACTAGACGCGCCGGTTGATATCTTTTCCTGACACTTCCCGAAGCTTGTCCTTTTCCCCTTACAAGTTGCTTCCCCGAAAACTTTGGCGTATCTAAGAGCCGCTTCTCAAATCAAACTTTTCTAGAAGTTGTCCCTAGGCTACGTTTGTCAGCAATGTCTCTCCAGCAATAATTATTACACTCAAGGCACGCGTGGATCTTGAAATACTCTCTCGGCTTTAGTGATTTCATTTACTTTATTTGCGCTCCTTTCTTCATTTTCCTTCCTCGCTCCCGTTACTCAATCACAAAAAGACATTTCTATTATAGTATTATTTAGTGAAGAGAGAAATCATACACTGTAAACTTCGTAGTATCAAATTATACTCAATTTGAGTCATTTTAAACCATTCTTATAAATTGCCACTGCTCCCACTTAAAATATGTATGTCGTTAATTTAACTAGAATAATGTTAATTTAACTAAACCAATGGGGAGTTAAAATCCAATTACGATTTTATTAGAAGATTGTTATTGATTCTTTTTACATAGTAATATATTGTAATATATTTAACGTATATCTCTTGCATATTAATTTACACACAGACACACACACATGTAAAAATAAATTCATCAAATCTTATTTATTATACTTATATATATAGTTATACATATATCAATTTTTATAAGGGGAAATATTTAAATAGTTTTAAAATTAAACATATTTATTTTTTATTTTCAAATAGAATCACAGAGAAAAGTACATTGCACGATTTCTTTTCTGGTATATCTGGGTAATGTTATCGTGTTTATAGATAATTTACGAAATTCAATCGCGTAACGTAATATCGGATGCAGTAAGAGCTACTACTGTGAGCGGTACTTTCAGCGAGGCTTTCTTGTAACCATAGCGTTATAATAGAGATACGTCAGCTACTTAGCACATCAGATTACAGGCTCATAATGCTCGAACATCCGTTATCGTGTTACTAATGAGAGTCCATTGAGTTTACTCGACGGGAGTCTCTTGAGCTACTAGCATTTGGCTTATAACTTCGTTCGATATTTTTTATTACATGCAATACATGGTTCAAGATTTTTAGCGATATGTATTATTATAAAACACATAACTTGTTGAAACTTAACTGTTTATTTTATTAGATAGTTTATATGAAACGAGTAGTCAAAAATTTAACTCTTTGGGATTGTGTAAACTTAATCGAAACGATCAGTAATTATAATCTCTCTGCCGCAATTGTTTGTAATTTTGTCTGTTATTTATTACGTGAATACATTCAGTAGCAAATTTATACCATTTCAGCAATGAGGAAATTTAATACCTAAATTATAGTAATGTTAATAATCCGATGTAATTTGCCTGATTAAATTTTCCAAAAAATTTTTATCTTAATTATGCATTTAACGATTAATAATCATTTTAAATGACATCTATATCAACAGAGCGATATTGCAAAACGATTAATTAATTTTTGTGAACGTTTAATTAATTTTAGTCAAAGTAGAAGATAATAATTTTATTTTATTTAAAATATTTCTCAAATTGTATAAGAAAATATCTGATATTAAAAAAAAATTGACTAATTGAACGTATATCAATATATTATTTTTTAAGCAATGTAGACGTATTGCTGTGAAATAATTGCTAGATTTCCGGCTTAATCCTCGCGGATAGCGAGCACTGATGAATTTCGTTAGTACAGTTGCTGTTAATTAATGCGTCTGGTGTAAGCGGTTGCAACTGGACAGTTGAATTCCCTGTTAAATATGAACGGCCGGTGCAAATTATTGATATCATTGTAGAGACAGTACGTGCATGAAATTTAAGAGAGAATATTGCAATATAGAGAGATTATAACTACTGATAATCATCTGACAGAAAAAAATAGATGTTGCTTTCAATAACTAAATTAAATATTTATTGTACTGATTACATTTCGCTCGTTAATTTTACTACTCAATTTTATTCGTGGCAAATAAGTTCGCGAAAGTTTTTCAATTTCTTTCGAAAATGTTGACTCTCGCGATAATCCGATTGTAGGAAGAATGTTAGCGTAAGAAGACAAGCGGAATTCCGGTAATGGTTTCGCCGTACCTCCTGCTCCCGCGATAAAACGGTTAAATTCTCTCTCGAGTAAGCCGACAGGCCCGAGGAATTTACGCAGACAACACGTACATAACCACGTTGGGCGGTGTATCGTCCTGAAACGCGATATTTGTCTCGCGTCGTAACCTCTTGTTCCGCCTTTTCATTGAAATTGGATTTCTCGCCGTGAATGCCCTCGAGACACCCGCGCGCACCTTGTAACACGTACGACGTTTAGATAGCGACAGATACAAAGATAAAGAGATCACACAGAGATATAATGTGCCAAGTAATAAGACGGAGGTGAGATAATTTATATCCGTCCATTCTAATTCTAATCCAAACGACACCTCTTTCTTATCGTTACAATTGGGAGAATCCCAATATTGTTTTTCAACAACATTATCTCAACAAATAAGATTTCTAATTACAGAAACAATTATATATATATATATTATGCAACACGTGCATGGAAAGTGCTCCATTACGCACGCTACGCGTGCGTGATAGACCACTTTCCAGGCACTTGCAACATAAAATAGGGAGTGTAAGCCGTGTGTAAAGATGAAAATTCCCGGGTGCGGAGTTTACGAACGAGCCGAAGACGAGTGCGGTAACCGCACCCGGGAATTTTCATCTTACCTCACTTGTTACACAAATAACTATATATATATATATATATAAACATGCAGGAAAATACACTGGTGGTGGACGAAGTTTTCTTACCAAATGACACGATATGTTTCCGTGTGTTTGAGATAAGAAAAGTAAAATTTTATTTTAAAATCTAAGATTTAATTCTTATTTAATTTGGAGTGAACTTTGTTTTAACGGTTTTATAATTTATGGGTGAATTATAAAAGTATTTAATATTAAGGATTAAAAATTAGCAACAAATATTTTTTTTCTCGACATATCCGATTAGGGAAAAGTTGATCCGTGGATTCGTGGAGCCACATGTGAGAGATGATTCATCAAGATCGGGACACTTTATATGACAACGTGTATCGTAAATGAATATGAGATAATATTATTTTCTCCCTCTTATTTTCCCATAGAGCTCTTAAGTAATAAATGACGCAGACGGTAATTAATTGTCAACGGAGAGTTTTTTAGATCATGCTTTGCTGCCCTGCCTAATCAACGTCTGTTAATTTGATGGATAAATAAGGGTAGGGAATCTTGTTGAAAGGTTTATCACGATAAATCGTTCTGGCGGACGTCCTTTGCTCTTCAGCACATCTAGTTGATAAAGGACACCGCCACCGTCTAAATGATGCTTGAATAAATCGGTTTCGCTGATTAATTAACGTCGCGCAAATAGTTCGCAATTTGTCCGTGATAACACAAATGCATATTAAATATTGTTTACAAAATGGATTACACTCACTTCTCCTTTTGCGTGGCTTTTTGTGCGTTTTTTTTTTACGCGGTTTTTCTAAGTAACACTTTCTTGATAAATTCTTGTAATCTCTCTTGTACCTGTATAAACCTGAATTTTAATTCCTAATAATGATTTAACGAAAATTTTTTAATCGAACACATATCACCCTATATTATCAAAAAAGCGAGTAATACTTGGTACTGTCTAAATCTGAATCAGTGAATAGTCACTGATTCAGCTTTAGAGAGTAGCGAGTAATATTTTAAAAAACCAACAAAATATCGGTATGCAGTTTACTGTAGGGAAAAGTATACAAAGTTCATACAATATTATTATTAGATTACTAAAAAAAGATTGAGCTCCTAGACCGTAAATAGCATTTTCTCTATAATTGATTATATTTTAATGTTGTTTCAATTTCAATGTTTGTTATTTTAATGTAGTTAAAATAGAGTTTTAGTTCATCTGTCGTGACATATGTATACATATATATAACTTTTCGTTTAATTTCGACAGTACATTCATCGTAGTTGTTAATTTTAGAAAATAGATTATTAACAGTGTAATTTTGAGCTATTTGTTTTGACCTATCTCGATTTGTACGAGAAATGGTTGTACAAAATATTTACTCTACAATTTTATGTATAAGTATATAACCCATAAAATGTATAACGCACGTAATTGACATTGGAAAAATATTGGAAAATTCACCGTTATTTTAAACAACAGACGAATTATTTCAACATCATAAAAGCACTTTGCAAATTTGGATAAAATATCGATAGTCGTGTTTGATGTATTTTCTATTTAATTATGGGCATTGAGACGGAAAGGCAATACTAATATTCTGAAGTTAATAATTCTGTGGAAGACTTACGAGACGTAGAAATTTCTTATTCGCGATTCATACGACGAACTTGCGAATCAAAGAAACACTGCGAGTCGCGTACTTCGCCGAAATCGATCGGACCATCGACGCGAAATACGAGTAAAAAGAGCCGTACGGAAATGCAGGAAATTCACTGGTTAATCGTCCGTATTCATCCTTTCGGTAAATCTTCTGAGTACAAGTCTAGCTCCCTTTTAAAAGGAAAACGTGTCGAGCCGGGAGGGGGACTCGTAGCCGTTCGTGCATGCTCACCATTCATCTGCGATGCGAGTTTCATCCGTGAAGTGATTGTAACATGAAAGAAGCTCCTCTTTATATCGCGACTTATGATCTTGGCGGTACTGCGAAACCGCATTATTTAATAATCGGCTTATTAAAACGAGAACGTCTCTGGGTAAGGTTGATTCTAGGACATCTTTTTATAATTACCTGGCACATTACGACGACGGCTTGCTATTGCTTTTATTCTCTCAAGCCGTTAAATGAATAAAATATGGTGAAGTATAAAGAGGACAAAAGTTTTATCATAATCGCGGAAGCGGAAATGCAATAGCGTGGCATAATTTATCTCCCGCGTCTCCTGTATTCTGTACGATGGGGAGTAGCGCGTTCACGCATACTTGATTTCATCCGCTACATATCCCGTATTCATCAAATCTTTGAAGCATTTCCGTAACAATAAAGTATAATATCAAGGACGTTCCGGGATAGGTATTGCGTTTGTTACGCGAGGAGAGAGGATGCCGCGGAAAATCCGGCCTTTTCCACCCGGGCTTCCTCCTTCCTTTCCCTGTCAACGGGCGAGTGACGAAAGAAGAGAGTGAATAAATGGAGCCGAGTAACTTCCACAACAAAGAGAACTCCCGACAATTCTTTCTTTCTTCTTGCTTCTCCTCATCGTAAATCTTGAAAGTCTCGACATTTTTTGTTCCTCTCACTTGTGAACATCTTGCCAGTCCATAATTTCGTCACTCTCCCGATTATTTTACCTCGCACAAAGATTTCAACTATACGTGTCTCATTTTACCGTCAGCGATTTAATGAGAAAATCTGCGAGGGAATATACCCTCGTATAAAACTACGTAAATTGTATTAGCCAACTTCATTTGCGGCTTGAATGAACGCTATCCATCTTTTGATTAATTGCGAGATTAAAGCTTTGAACTTTTCTTAAGCATTGATTCTCTGTTTAACACTCAGAATGTAACAGCGGAATAACATTAGCGCTGAATTCTTGCATCTTGAGCTCATCAAACTATAAATTATTATAAAATGTAAATTAAATGTGTAAAGCTTTTTTCACCTTTTTCATCTTTCAATTTTCTGTTGAATAATATTATTGATTTTATAATAAGAGGATGCATTTGTCAGGAGTACAGAAAATATTATTGATTAATTACAATGTTGCTGTAGAATAAACAAACAATGTAATTTACACGCACTTTATTCCTGATGCAACTTAAATGTCTATGTATTTTTGAACATCCGTTCCTCTATTTCTGATTGAATCGCTAAACATACCAGCGTCTGCTATCTCCGGTGAAAAGTGAGGTCGGCTACCCCCGACTGATTGTACATGCTGTAGGAAATCAGACTGCAGTGGTAACGCAATAAAAGAGGTCTGAGAGAGTGGAAACATATATGTCGAGAAAGGGATGAAGAGAGGGCAAACAAATAGGCAAAAAAAAGAAAAGAGAAAACGCGATGAAGGCGTGTAAAAGAGAAAGGGGAGAGTGAACGAAGGGGTAGATACGACTTCGTGGCGCCGACGGATATCAGTATCTCGAGAGCTTTTCTAGATCTTGCAGCTTTTATCTTGCACACTCTCTCTTTCTCACTATCTAGTATCATCAACGTGATATCTTCACCGTAACTTAGCAACGCGTTACGTACTCGTTTAGTTTGCATATTTCATCGTAGTTAAGAAAGTTAGGCATTGAAATTAATTGCCGACCGCGAATTCGAGCACACAAGAGAAAATCTTTAATGTTCGTTCGCCAAATTCAGTTTGCAGGTTTGCTTATTAGAATAATTAACGCGAAAAGTTAATCGTATATTTATTCTACAATATCGCTGAGCTTATGCGGAACGACTTAAAGTGATTTATACCTGTGTGAAAATACCGTTCTACTTAAAGAACTTTTCTCTTTAAAAATTCTCTCTTTAAAGGTGAGAATGATCCCATTAAGACTGGAACTTTAATTAAATATATATTTGAACATTTTAAAAATAAATTTCCGTTTTAGAGAAATATAAGTAAAAAATATAGATAATAAAATAGTATATAACATAAGGATATATATAAAATGTTTTTAGATTTACATTAAAAATATTATTTTAGAAAAAAATATAAATGGAAAATATTTGGGCTATATTGTGAGAAAAAATGTAATTTGACACAATGTGAAAACTGTCATATTGTAATGACCAATTTTTATATATTAAGCATCAGTATTGAGATTATACATATATTTAATATATTAGCAAAAAAAATTTGTAACATCGATTAATGCTCGTATACCGGTCCTACTCCTCATTATAGCCTTTGCTTCAAACGAGCGGAAAATAATATTTTTATTATTTAATATATTGTTAAGAATTTTCTGAATAAATTTCAGGCTTCAATTTATTGTTATTCGTCAAGAAAAATAAATTTGTCACAAAAATGTTATAATCTCTAGTGTCGTTTAAAATGTAAAAACTCGGAAATTACATACAAATCATTATTATTCTAAATTTTAGTCGACAATTTTAACTTCTTAAGCTAAATAATATAGAAGTAGATTAAAAATTAGATTAAATTTGGATTTAACAAACTTACGTCTGCGAGGATATTTATTGTTCGAAATGCACGACGGAAAGATTTGAAAAATCATGAAAATCGCACAGCAAGTCGTGAGAGAGTCGCAACGAGTCATCCATTCCGGGATAGTACCAAAAACGGTTGTCGGTCGGCGGTAGGGTGTCGTAAACAGAGGAATGCTTTTAATAATTTCACGATAGTTCGGCAAACGGGGATCTTCCCGGTCCTTCTCGCTCATGTACTTTCCCTGGGATTTTCCCCACGTAGCCTCGATCACTTCTCAATTCCTTCCTCCACTCAGCTTGGCCCCCGTACTCTACTTTCTGTTCCACAGCTTCTTAAACTCTGAGATTGAAACGTCCGATCCGAATCGCGACGACTGGCTGCAAACTTCCGAGACACTCATAACTCATAAGTATTTGCTCTCTCTCTCTCTTGCTCTCTCCGATTCATCCGTTTTCCTTGCATTCCCCTCGGTCATTTCCCTTTTTCGTCGTGTATTAGGACTAGCAAACATGACATGTTATTTCAGATACGGACCTAAGTTAGTATTCTGTTGGTATTAAGTTAAGGATAGATGATGAATGCGCAGACCCGCGTTTTGATGTAAAAGGGACATCAGAGCCCCCGGCGCGGCGGTGTAATCAGAGGCGCTGACTTAGTGCATTGATTCAAGTTTGTTAGGTATATTTACATTCGTAGCTAGCGAGACGAGAACGTTTCTTCGCTTTTTCATAAAATTACTCGTAGCTTCTGAGATTTCATTCTGAAACAACGTGTCTGACTGTGTGTTGTTATTCGCATATGTATGCAAACATCGCTAATCTACCGATGCGCCCTGCTACCGCAAAATAATGCTGCTTTATCTCGACCGATTTGCTAGGTACTATTAAGGAAAAATTAACTTCCGAAAAGTCGGTAATATTTGTAAGTTTCCGACTGAACGTGCCGCAATCAAGTAAGTTTTTGTTCGTATTTTTTTCTGAGTAAACTTTGTTCCAGGCATTTGAATTCAATCGCAAGATGATTGCAAGATTTCCAGATAGTCACTGGCGAAATCTCTCTTTTAGTAGGATAAGAAAATTTGAAGGAAAGTCGCTTTCGCACATTGTTCCTCGAATCGATAATGATGACAAGTTTACTGATTGATAATATTTGATACTCTTATTATTGACAAAACATATATATTGGATTTATTTTTTATTTGCCATTTTATAATATTAATAATACTTCTAACTTTTGAAAATTTTTTATCTTTCCATCGAATGCTTTATGCAATGTTCTATTTCCCTGCTCTTCCTAGATAAGGAAAATGGACTGTCGCATACGAAAGTAACGTTGCTGACGATGCCAGACATTTCCGGTAGAAGAATCGATAAAGATACACTAAATTTGTCACACGATCAGATTTTCACTGGTTTTACATAACATCTCACACGTGAACGGGTCGATAGCACACGTTATGTTTTAGATTAGATATAGACAGACCATTTAGATAAATTTTTCGCGAATTATGGTTTTTACACTTTTAACTTATTGTTTATTATATTTTATATGTAATAGTGTACTTGGTTGTAAAAATATATGGACAAAATGTATATTAATTGCTCCATTAATTACTAGATTCTGAAAAAGATAATTAAAGAAGAATCGAGTAAAACTTCTTTTATTTATTTTCTTTTTTTGAGAGTACACTTGTATAATTCATAAATTGCGCAATTATGTAAGTTAATCGAAATCTGTAAAGCGATTAAATGGAAGAAAAAGCGTAATGCTGATATAAGAAAATAACGCAATATTGATATAAATTGTAAAAAGAGATAGACAGTTCACATGTAAGTGGATTGCAAGATAGCGAATGCATTCCCGAAGAATCCGGGTATTGCACGCGTTTTCAGTCTCCCCAAGGTACCAGCCAAACGAAATATTTGCCGATGCGCCAGAGAGTAGTAAAAGGAGAATCCGCCGAAACCCGTTTTTCAGGACATAATCGGGTCAGGAATAAATCGAATCAATAGCGCATGCATATCTAGAACGATTTCAGAATACAGAGATAGTAGCGAAACTAGAACGAAAACTGATAAACGTTTTATATACGATTTGATCAGCTTTGAAATATTTTTTGTCAATCTTTATATTTTATTATCTTTAATTTGTCTTATAATTATCTGAACATAAAATTAAAGAGAATAATGTCGTCATGTTATAGAATTTTTTTTCTTTGTGTGAACCTTTCCTAATTTTGCATTTTTACAATTATAAAAAAGAAATAAAAAATAAATAGACATTGATTAATACTTTTTACATACGTATACATATATTGATAGTATTTTTTTATGTAACATGAATTTTGTACACGATAAATATTCTCGTGTCAGATAACCGTTACAAACTTCTATATATACTACATACTTGTGTAAAGTCGCAAACTTTTCTCATAGATTTTTTCGAGTTCGATAGAGATACGCAAACAAGTGAATTCTTCTTGGCAGAAAAATAGTTCAGCGATCAGCGAACTGAAGTAATATCCTCTCTGTAACGAGGTTCGTCGCAACCGAAAAGTCAATAATAAAATATTTGACTCTTGGAAACGTCTAGCCCTGATGATGATCTTAACGATATCAAACCCTATTTCACATCGGCTGAATGTGTAAATTTGTGCTGCTATGACTGTTTCACTTCGTAATGTTTTCTTGATTTATCGAATCGAAATGGATCGGATGAGCTCCCTTGTGTATTCTTTAACCCTCCATTATCTCGACATGAATAGAGTAGTTAAGATGCTTTGTCAGATACAACTGACCCCCGTCGATCATAACATCTGATGATAGCCTGACTGATGGATTAGGGCCATTAGTGTAGTAAATATCTTATATATATGTGTATATAGCTGATATTTCGCAAGAGAACGTCTAGAGTGCCAAAATCTTACATTGGATCATTCGAGGGATTATTATTCTCTGCACATTTGTTACGTTATTGTCGTGCAAAAATGTATTACATTATTTATTTGACGACAGTGACATTAATAGATAAATGTAGATAAATTCAAATTAATAAAACATTTTTAAAATTTACAAATATATAATCTCACATTTAACTGATCAAGATTTGCTCATAAAAACCTCTGTTTTATCTGTTTGGATATTTTTACCTTTATTAGTATTCACGATGTAACGAAGTTGCAATTACATTAGAAGCCAAAACGCGACAGAATTTTACCTAAAATATAGCCTGTCAGCTTATACTCGAATCGACCATAGAATTTCCTAGCGTATCCAAACGTTATCCTCCCACGTACAAAAAACTGCATCCACGCAGTTGACGGGTGGCTACAATTTTTTACGTGTGGGAGAATTCAAAATTCGTTTTCGAAAATTTAGTTGAGGGCACGTCAGTCGGAAATTGGGTTAAATTAAATTCTTGCAAAAAAATTTGATATATATCGATATATACATACATATATCCGAATATACGTATATTCGAAAGGGTTTTTCGAAAAAATTTTATTTAGATAAATATTATACATTTTACATCGCATTCAATCTAATGCTTTGCAAATTGTTCATAGCGTATATATATATATAATCTAGCAATAACATTACTATGCATCTATACATGACTACATCATGTAATTGCGGTGTAACAGCACGAGAAACAGAAACTAGATGTCATGTCACGAAATGAATTTTATCAAAACGTTTAGGGCCACGCGGTACTGACCGCATTTAGGGAGCTAGTTTAACGATAAAGCTTCGTTTTACTCATTCGTCTGCGCTGTACACAAACTGGAGGGGACAATGATGGAGCGCCGTCGGGGGTGTAATGAGAGCTATACGCGAGGGTCATAATGCGATTACACCCGGGGCTTCAGCCAACTACCCCTGAACCCGTCAGATTTCCAGCTAACGCTTCACGTAGACTATAAATACCTCGTATTCACACTCTGAAGTAGCCACTCTAAAGAGTCATCCGTCAAGAAAATCATATTTGTTTATTTCTAACATCGCTCGGTTCTTACGAACGATGTAATTTTATATTACAAACATCCATATGTGTATATTTGAAAAACTTGAGAAACATAAATGGATTTGAACAAGATAGAAGCTAAAACTTTTCTTCAAAAAGTATAGCATGAGTTACTTATAGATCGAGAACGGAATTGGGAGTGAGAGAGAGAGAGAGAGAGAGAGAGAAAGACGCAAATACCTGAAAACAGACAATTTTCTTAATGCTTCTTTCTAACTTTCTTTCTTTCCCATTTGCGTTCTACACGATATACAGAATGGCTTGAGATAGAAAAAAGCATGAGACAACATTTCCATTTGGGGGACAATACTCATCTTTCTTGTCTCTTCAATCAATAAGTAATCGTGCTTCTGCGTTATTTGCATACTTTCTCTGAC